>NC_089841.1:74513391-74813391 GCF_035609145.1 Eleutherodactylus coqui
TGACAAGGCAACTGTTAGGTGGATTAACAACTAGCTGAGTGATCATACTCAAAGAGTAGTCATACATGGCTGCAAATCCAATTGGAAGAATGGGTCAAGTGGGGTACCACAATGCTCTGTCCTAGGCCCAGTGTAGTGGCCCAGAGTTAACGGGGACCCTCCATAATGTATGAATGCATTTGTCTCGTGCCTATGTGTTGTCAGTGTCTTTCATGTTGCATGAATATGATGTGCATTGCATAGCTGCAGCACTGAATGGGTTAACTGTCTGGTATGTGAGATGTCTGGAAAATGTATCTTGTTGTTTGTCATGTGATCATGCTTCATATATGTGATTGCAAGGTATGTGCAAGGGTTGTTCTGTTCTGATCTTGCAAGTGTGAGGAGCGTTGTGAGGATCTGCAAGTGAGCTACACAGACACCTTCAGTTCTGTGTGGGCCGGAATGGAAGAGGCTGAAAGATATCCTCAGCCTTCCCTAGGCCTGCTTTACCCAGGAGATGCCAGTGGTATCCTGAACCACTGAGGAAAAGAGTGAGAGTGGAACCGCCATGCAGTGTGGAGTGCCTGCCTGCCAAATGTGAGTACCGACTGGTAGAGAGCTGGCGTGAGAGAAGGAGTTTGTACCGGGAACAGAACCCTGCAGATAACTTGGACTGTAGATTCTTCTTACATCCTGTGATTTCCTCCCTATCGCACCACATTGTGATATTGCACCATTTTACTGCTGGCGTGAGTTTATTCTTTTGTTGAACTGTAAATATTTGAACACTGCCAACCATTGCCTGCTTTGCTCTTTAAAAGTTTCCCTGTGTGTGTGGACAACTTATTTCATCATCCGGATTCACCGCAGAAGGAAGATACAATGGTATCACAAGCGTCAGGACTGCTTAAGGTAAACCACATTTTGGGTTACTCTTGTGAAAGCCTCTCTAGCGGTAACTTGAACGGGTCCTGTGCTACCCTCAGGGGAGGAGATGGTAGAGCCCCGTGACAAGGCCCAGCTCTACCCCGCTGTCTCCTCGGCTGTGGGCCCGCTCCTTGGACGCTGCACCAATGTTAAACATTTTTATAAATGATCTAGAGGATGGAATTGAGGAAAACCGATCAAGTTTGATGGGCCACCTATAGCTTGGCTGCAAGATGCGATATGGGCAAGCATGGGGGCAAACAGGTATCCTGCAGCATATTGGTCCATATTTGCTGTAACTTAGCCTCTAGATCATGCAAACTCGTAGGCTGTTGAAGTTGGCATTCCAGATGGTCCCATACATGTTCTGTTGGTGATAAATATGGTCATGCCACGGAAGTGTGACAATGTTGTGGAGACATTCCTTTATGTGTGCAGTCGAGCATTATCCTGCTGGAGAATGTCTCTTGGAAGCCGCCATGAGAGGAACACATGTGGCTGCAGGATGTCCTGAACATATCGCTGAACGGTCATTGTACCACTACTAGGGGTGACCAACTGTCATATGCGATGGCCCCCCAGACCATCACAACAGCAGAGGGCAGTGTGCTGCTCCACAGCAAAGGCAGGATTGAGGACACGGCTATCATCACTGCCCAAACTAAACCTGCATTTGTTGCGGAAGACAGCCTGGTTCCACCATGTGGCAGTTCCGTTTCGTCGTTCACGACACCGCTGCAAACGACCGAGACAGTTGGTGTCCAAAGCAATACAGGTGGCGGGCAATTCATCAATATGACCATCCAGCTTCTTTCATTATAGTAATGCGCCCCCTCTCAAACTCTGTTAACTGGGTAAAATCTCTTCGATTATATCAAGCGGAAAAAGAGGTCAATACACACAAGGAGCCACTGAGAGCCTTTTATAGACCAAAGGTGGAAACAATTTTAGGGCTTCAGGTGGCAAGACTGTTCATCTAATCCCACCAACTCTAATCATCTGTATATCTGCCTGAGATGTAACTGCATGCCAAGTTCTGCAGCAAAACGACAACTCCTTCTAGGGACAGGATTTTTTTAAAATAAGAGTATATTTATTCTAGCATTTCCTCATGCCGATTATAATCTTTGTCTAAACTTGCTTCTGGTTATGTTGGCAGCTCCTGATTCTGACTGGCATCTCAGTTAAGATAAGTCTGCTGGTGATTTACTTTTTATTCTTGCCTGTTTGAACATCTTATTCCCCGTACTGTTGTGGTTTATTTCGCACTGAGTGCCATCTATCCTTTGCCAGTATTTCCTGTCACATTCTAGGGAAAATCAGAGTCGCCCCAGGTTCCTGATGGCGGGTCACCCTCATCAGGGTGACCACTCTGCTTGTAGGTATGGTCTTCTCTTATCTGAGGGTCTAAGGTTAGTTTCCCTGTTTTCTGTTTCCTTTTTACAATTTTATGCTATCCGTGTTTATACTGTATGTATAAAAAATTCCTCCTTTTAGGATGAGCCAATATGTTTGGGTTGGATGTAATAACCTCCATAGTATAACCCCAAGTCACTTACATTTCAGGGATATCAATGTTTCCAGTTAGGAAGCATAAGCGATTGGGAATCAATCTTAACTGCATTGGTACAAATGAAAGTGACAACAGGTGCCCTGGAGAGGCAACAGTAAGACCCCAAAAAGGGAATGGCATTGCAGATGGTGGCCAAAGACAATTAGGGCTCACTCACATGAGCGTATGTGGCCAGCATAGAAAACACATATTTTCATATGCAGTGCTAAATAATAATAATATAATAATAATCTTATCGTATTTTCCATGCATATTACACTTGTGAAGAAAGATGCATCCTCTTCTACTACGCACCAATATAATCTACGGTGATTTAACATATGCAGCAAATACGCATGTTACGTGTGTTTTTGCTGTGTACTGCGTGTTTTATGCAAATAAGGGAGATGGAATAATACCTCCACAGTGCCACCTATTGATTATTATTCCATCTCCCTTATTTGCATGTTTCCCAGAGGAGCATGAATGGCTTTTGGAGTCTCTTCATATAGCCATATATTCCCGTGTGAGTAAACTCTAAGTCTCTGTTTATCCTTCCTGACTGAATCTTCTCCAGTTTTGCTAGTATACTTGTCACTACTGGTACATGAGGTGCTACCTGCAGCCTAATCAGGTTGCACATGTAGTTCTGCTCCTCCAGGATGGCACATCCATACTGTGAGTGCCCTCGCAAGAAGGTTTACTATGTCTGCCAGCAGTCTTGAGCATGGAGCAGATTGTAAGAGGAGAGCTGAACATAGTCATTGTCTTACAAAGGCTGAAAATCCACAGCATAAATTGACATGCGAATATAAAATCTGCACCACATGTCAATTTCCATGCGGATTTAGTGCAAACTTTTTCTGCAACATGTGGATGAGATTTGCTGCTGTTGTAAGTTAGATTTTCTGTATTCAATTTCTGCATAAAAAATCCACAGTGAACTCATCTGGCATGGCCATACCCAAAGTTATGCTACTTCATCTGGAAAATGCTGAGGGGCGTTATGGAATAGTCAATGGGGCCAGTTATGAATCGGTCATAGGACGGATCTGGTCAGGCAGGGTTTTAATTTGCATGTTCCTGTAATGCAGCAAGAAAACAGAATCCCGAGCGGAAACCTGAACGCAAATGTGAAAGTGGCCTAAGCTGTATATAGCCTATATTGCTTAGACCAAATATCTTCACATTGTTTAGTAGATACATTTCGGTATGCTGGATTCTAGAAGAACGCCTGTGGGTAATAAGTTGAGGAACCCGTGGAACTGGTCAGTACAGAACGATGAAATATAGACATAATGTATTCCTCGGTAACATGAGACACATGCAGGACCTCAATACAAATGTAAGAAAAGAGAACAAAATATAAAAGTCTGGACTTATTCTACATGGAAACATGGTGACAAATCCTACTATATATCAGGGGTGTCCAACCCGTGGCCCAGGATAGCTCTGAATGTGGCCCAATACAAAATTGGAAACTTCCTTAAAACTTAAGTTTTTTTACACCATCAGATGTTACATGTTCTTAGTCGTGGTGTTTGGTGAGGCAGGTAAGCATTCTTATTTTATAATTAAGAGCAGGGGCATAACGATCGAAGTCGCAACCTGTGTGAAAATGACTGGGCCTGGAAGTGGAGGGGGCATGGTTGCACAGACTGATCCTGGAGGAGGCGAGGTCGCAGGTGACATCTGAGAGCAGCAGGCCAGGAGATTCCACTTACAGATGGGCTTATACAGGTGAGACAGTGGGCAGCACTTGCCGCTCTGTAACTGTCACTCCGGGTCCAGCAAGCAGCCTGCGGCAGCAATTCTTCTTCCTGTCCTCTCAAGTCCTGACCGTTGCTATCCAGTAAGTGAGACAGTGGGCTCATCATGGCCAGCTGCTGCTGTGTTCCCTCTTTCCTGGTGTCTGAAGCCCGTGGCTGTGGACTGCATGTGAGTCTGGAGTCCATATGTCATGGTGTTGGGAGCTGTATGAAGGATAATAGGGGTTATTTGCAGGACTGGTGTGGACAATGGGGTTGTGTGGAGGACAATGAGGTTGTTTGAAGGACTGTGGAGGAGGATGCGGGAGAGTTTGAAGGATCTGCTTGATGACTTTTAAAGACTCTCCAAACGAGCTGCTACATTATTAAAATTATTATGTAAAGCCTTTTTTGCTTATTTGTCTTGTGGATATCACAAAAATTATGCACCAACCCTTTTTTTTTTTATCAGCTTCATTAGTGTTTGTGTATTTAATGTGTGTCCCAAGACAACTCCTTCTTCTTCCAGGTGGCTTAGAGACGCCAAAGGTTGGGCACCCCTGATCTATATTGTAGAGGGGGCTGGAGAGCAACCTAAACCAGGGTTGAAAAGGTCCCAGATCACACCCTTAACTAGCCAACTCCAGAGGGAGAGTGCACAGCAAAAAGTGCAATTCGTATCCTGCAAGGAACATCTGAGCCAAAGACCAGTTGGAGCCATCCGGTCTGTCCCAAGAAGACGGGCATCCAGAGAGGACTTGATTAAGCTCAATGAGAACCAGAGTGCTGAGAAGGGACCTCAGTAAATGTGTTGCTTACCCTTAAACTAGCTTAATACGAGCGTAAACGCAATTGCGCTGTCTTAGCGCAACCTTTTTCTGCACGTCGATGTAGTTTACTGTACTTTTTCTGCCTACAGGGCATGTTTTTTGCGCTCAGGTCACAAACAGACCGATTGAAATGACTAATTTGTTTAATGAGTTCCAGATGTGTTTTTTTTCCTGCACGATTACGCAGTGTTTCACGCATCTCCTTGCATATTGCGTACACCCCTCCTCCCCCATTGACTTCTATGGGGACCTTTAGTGCGAAAATACACAGGAAGATAAAGCATGTTCTATCTTTTTTTGCGTGTCTGAAATGCGCATGCAAAATACGTGCACTTGAACTAATAGGTTCTATTCACGGCGTATTGTGTGCACAAACTTTGCACACATACATCCGTGTGAAGCTGGCGTTAGTGTATAGTTAGGGTTCAAGAAGTGAGGCAGTGCCCTATGTGTGGGCCAGGCTGATTATCATTTTAGTAGCTGCAATCATTGGAAACTGGATAAAGCCATTTCTGCTGGACTGCCATTAGCATCTATGCAGTTTATTTGGCACTCGGCACCATAAAACACCTCTGAAGAGTCCAGGAAGCTGCTACCTTTGATGTTGAAATTACCCCAAAGTATCACTGCCTGACCACTAGAACCATTTATACGAGTGCAATAATGCAGGGCTTCTTTCTAACGTCCCTTTGGATGACTTGAGCTCCATGGGTTTTTAAGAACTTGCTAGATGAGTGTTAGTGGGGTTTAGGATTTTATGTTTTTTTTGACAAACATAACATTTCGGACCAGTTTCCTCCATGCTGCTATGTTATTTTATCTTACTGATATATCTACAAGGTATTGTCACTCTTCTTTAATGAAAATAGAAGCTCATGATGCTTTGTACCATAACTGTATTTGTTGCCTTTTTTTCCCAAAAGAAAACAAAATTTCACAGCGGCATGTTATTCGCATGTATCGGGCATCACAAAATAGGTGAAAAAAAATCTGAAAAACGTGTTGAAAAATAAGTCATTGGAGCCAAACGTAACCTTTCCCAACAGCATTGGCATGCATCCCACCTCAGAAGGGCTCTGCAGACATTCACCTAGCAACAGAAGCCTGTGCTACGGTAGTAACACTCTGCCCAGCAGAAGAAGAGTCCTGTTTCTTTTGGGTCCCCCTTCGTATGCCACTGTATACGACTTCCAGCACCGGATTATAGAAATATGGTTCCCTAGAAGAAAGTTGGAGAAATAAAGTTCCAAACTTTGGCGCCAAACACACACAAATTTGCAACTTCTTGATGCCAGAATTCTAGTGCATGCAGATTAGGAAATAACTCTCAAAGTTCACATGCATTCTCCGTGGCTAGAAGTTACTTGAAAATCTACAGGAAAATATTAACCCTTTGCAATCTAATTTTGGATTCAGGGTTTCCTAGGGAGCTTTCTCTTTCTGCCGCTATACAATGGCGCCATCTGCTGCTAAGGCCAGCACTGCGGCGTTGGACATACTGAAGAGGCCCCTGACAACAGAGTGGCCAGTAATATACAGTAAGAATACCCTGCCGGACGTCTTCCGACATCGGAACTGTACAGCCTTCAATCAGAATGTCTTCAGACGTCAGACAGTGGATTGGAAAGGGTTAAAATATCTATATACACAGCATTTATGGTGTTTTAGTTAAAATTTAGAAGTTTGTGGCATTCTTATTTAAAATAACCTGTCACGTTGAAAATGCAGTCAGTTCTGCATGCAGCATGTTACAGAGCAGGAGGAGCTGAGCAGATTGATATATAGTTTTGTGGGGAAGGATTCAGTGGAACTTGTATTTTATTCATTTATACCTCTGCTCATTTTGAGCTGAACAGTCCAATGGGCGGAGCTATCAGTGACCTACAGCTATGAGTGTACATATAGGGGTAGCTGTCAGCCACTGATAGGACCACCCATTGGACCTCTAAGCCGAGAATGAGCAGAGATGTAAATTCATAAAATACAAGTTATGCTTAGTCTTTACCAACAAAACTAGATATCAATTTGCTCAGTTCCTCCTGCTCTATAACATGCGGCCTGCAGTTTGAAAATCTTGTTTAAGGTCATAGTTTCCTTTAAAACACATCCTATTGAATAGATTGGGTTATTACAAATCATCTTCCCGATTTAAAACACTTGTAACTCACGTTTAATGACACTCAGATACATAAAGTTTTGTTTCACAATATCACAAATGTCTTCCACATCAGAGGGGTTCAGTGTGGCCTCCTTTGTCTCTGAACTCACATGGAGCCTGTAGCCTGGTTCCTGCCATGCATGTTGTAGCAGATCATGATTGACTGATGCAGTGGCTTCTGTGATGTGTTCTAGCAGACCATGCATGGTGGGTGGTAAGAGGGGCATGTAGAGTAACTTTAACACTCTGCCAGAGAAAAAAGCATAAGGCATAAAGTCCGGGGAACATGGAGGCTAAGAAAGAAGTTCACCATCATTCAGCCAATCCATCTGTTTGGTAGTCTCCTATTGAGCTCACTTCTGACTTCATTTTGAAAATGAGGGACTGCCACATCCTGTTGGAAGACGATACCTGGGATTGCCTGTTTCAGCTGTGGCAAAGGCCATATCTGTAGCGTGCAGGTACAAAATCCCCATGATTGTCTTCTCATTGAAAAAGAAGGGGCCGTACACTTTCCTACAGGTTATAGTGCAAAACACATCACCTTGGAGGAGTCGCACACATATACTCCACGTAGATCACAAAGAAACCTAAGGTAACCTCTAAGCAACTAAAGACCTTTTTCACATTAGCTAATGTTATTGTTCATGAGTACACCATTAGTAGGACACTGAACAACAATGGTGTGCATGATGAGATTGCAAGGAGAAAGCCGCTGTTCTCCAAAAAGAACATTGCTGCCCATCTGCAGCTTGCTAAAGATATCGTGGACCAGTCAGAAGGCTATTGGAACAATGTTTTGTGGAAAGATAGGACCAAAAAAGAGCTTTTTGGCTTAAGTCAGAAGCGTTATGTTTCAAGAAAGAAAAGCACTGCATTAAAGCAAAAAAACCTCATACCATCTGTGAAACCCAGAGTTAGTAGTATCGTGGTTTGGATCCGTTTTGCTGCATCTCGTCACGACGACTTTCCATCATTGATGGAACAATGATTTCTGAATTATACCTGCACATTCTAAAGAAAAATGGCAGGACATCTGTCCGTGAGCTGAATCTCAAGAGGACGTGGGTCATGCAGCAAGACAACGACCCAAAGCACACAAGTCGTTCTAGAATGGATAAAAAAAAGAATAAAGTTTTGGAATAGCCGAGTCAGAGTCCTGACCGTAATCCTATAGAAATGTTGTGGAAGAACCTGAAGCGAAGAGTTCATGGGAGGAAACCCTCCAACATAACAGAGTTGCAGCTGTTTTGTACGCAGGAATAGGCTAAAATTCCTCCAAGCCAACAATGACGAGAAATGTTTAGATGCAGTTATTGATGCATAAGAGGGTCACCCCAGATGCTAAAAGCAAAGGTTCACATACTTCTGCCACTCACAGACATGTTATATTGGATCATTTTTCTCAATAAATACATGACCAAGTCTAATATTTTTGACTCATTGGTTTGATTTGGTTCTATTTATCTACTTTATCTGATATAGGTTTTGGCCAAATCTAAGCAGAAATATGGAAAATTCTGAAGGGTTCACAAATTTCAAGCACCACTGTAGAATTTTCTCTTAGTTCTTCTGTGTGTAGAGAATACGATTTTTGCAGTTATTATATTTAGGGAGGATTCAGCTGTGAAACTGGCCAGCAATTATGCTGGAGTCAATATATCCTCCCGAGGTGACACAAATAAGTCTCGTTTCATTTAGTGCCATTACTATGATGAGAAGCCGTCCTATTATTGGCAGTAACACGTAGCGTATGGGAGCCGTCCACAGTCTGTACATCATCCACAGCTATGTGACAGCTCCATGTACCCTCCGCGGGTAGGAAGCAATCACTGCTCAGGATAACGCTGGAACGTTCAGCCCGGTCTGATTGTTCTTTACACAGTCATTAGCACTGTTTATAAAAGGAGATTATTCTGGTCATGTACTGCGCTGCTCCCACGCCAATAGTAATCCGCTGCTGATTGCCATTCTCACTCTAACTAGGTTCTACTGAGATAAAAAAAAAAGAAAAAGCATTTTTTTAATCAAAATGATCAAGATCTGCTATTCAGATTCATCTATTGTGCCAAGATTTGGATTATGTCACAGCGCATGCATGTTACTGAAGATACTCCGCAATACCAGACACAGCCACTGGCCAAAGAGAGGCGCTGTTTTTGGGAAACAAACAAAAGACAGCCCCTTTTCAGTTAACTTGATGGGTCCTTCATAGAGATACAGATTTTGTATGGAGTCTAAGGGCGGACATATCATACGTGTAACATGGTCAAGGGCTCAGTAAATAGGTTGGTGTCATGTCAGCTTCTTACTGTCTATTAGATGGGGACTGAGCTAACGAAAGTCATGGCTCACTATTACTTGCGGATTGTTCTAGAGACATGGGGGTGCTCTTTGATGAGCTGTTGCAGAGACTTTAATAAGACTTTAATTAGGATACTTTAAGGCATCATTCACACGACTGTGATTTTGGCGCGTATTACGCGTGCAATGCACGGCCACATGACACGCAATGAATGGAGTCAATGAAAGTGCGTGGACTTTGATTGATCCGTTCACATTAGCGCGTAAACACTGCATGTAGATACGCGGAAAAAAAAGATGGCAGCATGCTCTATTGCACCGTGTATCACGCAGCGAGAGCTCTATTCTTTTCTATGGGCAGCATATGCAACATTGTCCATACCCAATACATTGCATATGGGCAGCGATACATACACAACCCCGCTATGAGACAGGTAGCAGGGGCCCTCTGTTATCGGCGTCAGCCTAGACTCCATGACACTTTAATGGGTTTTTCTCATTAGAGACAACCCGTTTTACAATAAGGCCACCATGGCTGCTGCACAGAGACCATTCAGTTGAATGACCATCCACATAAGAGGGATGAAAAAGTTATCCTGGTGCAGTTGGATAAATACTAAGCAGGGTACTTGCTACAGATTATTTAGAGAGGTCACATATTAAAGAGGTTTTCCTTATTACGTTTTGGAGCATGGGGAGCTCAAAACTATATAAAAAAAATATACTCCACCGTTTCTGTAGTTCGGCGCTGCAGCATCTGACAGGTTACATCACCCAGCCAGCAAGCCTGGTGGCGCCCAGTAAACCTGTCATGTTGTCTTCTTATGTAGAAGCCCCAAGGCAAGTTTACTGGACGCCACAGATGACGTCCCTGCTTGTCTCCCATTGGCTGCAGTGGTCACATGGGTAAACCACTTGCGTGATCACTGCAGTCAAAGTAAAAAGAGATTGAAGTGGCAGCTACCAGTGACAGGGAGACAGCACACATCTCGTCATCCCCCCCACTGCAACTAATGTCAAAACACATCGTTAATGTTTAAAGGGGTTGTCCCACTTCTAGCAGTTTTACTGTAGGAAGTAGACATCGCCATACATTTCACAGTGGCCTGGGTTGGTACTGCAGGCTGGATCCTATTGAAGTGAATGGGTCTCAGCCTGCAGTACCAATGTAGGCTATATTATACAATGTGCAGAGATGTCTACTACCTACAACAAAACTGCTAGAAATGAGTTAATGCCTTTAATGGGAGCAATTCTTTAGTATTGATGATTAGTGAATAACTTCTGATGTTTATCGGCCATAGTTAATGTGTGTAAAGATATTCACACAGCCAACTTTTCTTAGCAATTTTCGGACTGAAGAAATCAGATAAAAATTGCTTGAAATAGAACACATCGATTTGAATGTGGTGCATCAAGGAAAAATGAATTGAACTTGCATCCGTTTATCCATGTATGAAGATGAACCTGAAAAAAAATAAGCCTATTCGGAAATGTAGAGCCAGTACATCTATACTAAAAACAGATGCAAACTGGATGGAAATCGTGCGTGGAAATTGTAAAGAAGCATGAAAATCACACACACAAAAAAAATCTTTTTTTTTTACGGTTTGCAATCACCTTTGTAAGTACAATTTTACACAACTGACGTATGTAACAACATTGTGAAGGTTGTTTCATTCCCAGCCAGGTGGCCCCTTAAAGGGTTATTATTACCAGTCAGTTTTTTCCCTCTGTCAGTTCCCTTCCCCAAACTATAATTTATCAATGCACCCACAGAGCGACGTTTACACCGTATGCCTGTGATGTCACTGGGTCTTCTGGCCCCATGTCGTCTTCATAGGGATTGTCCAGTTATTTAGTTTATTCTGCAACAGGACAACAACACCAAACATATAGACAATGTCATTAAAGGGGTTGTCCCGCGGCAGCAAGTGGGTCTATACACTTCTGTATGGCCATAATAATGCACTTTGTAATGTACATTGTGCATTAATTATGAGCCATACAGAAGTTATAAAAAGTTTTTTACTTACCTGCTCCGTTGCTAGCGTCCTCGTTCCCATGGAGCCGACTAATTTTGGCCCTCCGATGGCCAAATTAGCCGCACTTGCGCAGTCCGGGTCTTCTGCTGTTCTCTATGGGGCTCCGTGTAGCTCCGTGTAGCTCCGCCCCGTCACGTGCCGATTCCAGCCAATCAGGAGGCTGGAATCGGCAATGGACCGCACAGAAGAGCTGCGGTCCACGGAGGTAGAGGATCCCGGCGGCCATCTTCACCGGTAAGTATAGAAGTCACCGGAGCGCCGGGATTCAGGTAAGCGCTGTGCTGTTCTTTTTTTCAGTCCCTGCATCGGGGTTGTCTCGCGCCGAGCGGGATGGGGGGTTGAAAAAAAAAAAACCCGTTTCGGTGCGGGACAACCCCTTTAAGAACTATCTTCAGCGTACGGGCTCTTGTCCACGGGTCCAGATCTCCGCTGCGGGAGCCACCGCCGGGGAGCAGGGAAGAGCTGACGGCTTTGCGCGCTGAGCCTATCTGACAGATAAGCTCACCGCGGAGAATCGCGGCAATTAGCAGAATGCTGCAATTTAAATCCTGCAAGCGGAGAATTGCTATGATTCTCCGCTAGTGGACAGCGGGGCTGCGCTTTCCATAGTAAGTTTATGGAAAGTATTTACTGTGTTCCCCGTGGTCGGATTATCGTGGCGGGAAATGCAGTGAAAACTCGCCTGTGGACAGGAGGTCTAAAGAAAAACAAGGAGTCCTGAAAGAGATGATATAGCTCCACAGAACCCTGATCTCATCATCACTCAGTCTGCCTGGAATTACATGAAAAGACAGAAGGATTTGAGCAAGTCTACAGCCAGAGAGGATCTGTGGTTAGTTCTCCAAAATGTTCTCCAACAACCTCCCTGCCGAATTCCTTCAAAAACTGTGTGCAAGTGTACCTAGAAGAATTGTTGCTGTTTTGAAGACAAAGGGCGGTCACACCAAATACTGATTTCATTTACATTTCTCTTTTGTTCATTCACTTTGCATGTTATTAATTGACAAAAATAAACTATTAGCACTTCTATTTTTGAAATCATTCTTACTTTGCAGCATTTTTTCCCACACCTGCCTAAAACTTTTGCACAGTCTTGTATACATCCACCCCTGCCCCAAACAGGAAAGTAAAGAGTCCAGGGCCATGAAAGTCAGCAGACAAATAAGGACAAACCAGAAGTCAGGACCTAAATACAGAAACACGGGCCTAGAAACATCAGGACAGCGCTTGTCTATCCAGTATAAAAGACTGACACCAGTCGCGTAACTATAGAGGATGCAGGGGATGCGGTTGCACCTGGGCCCAGGAGCCTTAGGGGGCCCATAAGGTCTCTCTTCTCCATAAAAGGAGCCCAGTACTATGAATAAAGCATTATAGTTGGCGGCCCCCATTCCAGGTTTTGCATTGGGGCCCAGGAGTTTCAAGTTACGCCTCTGACTGACACATAGTCAGAAACTATGAGACGGAAATAAAAGAAATCTCTGTCTCACCCATTTACCCCTACGGTGCCCGGTGCCGTCCAGGTTCTGTCCTTCTATCTGCCCCTATTCAGCTTTCTGTGTTGAACTGCTACAATGTAGTAACCCTACTGTAACAAGGAGCACACAACTCTTACAACTTCAGCCTCATTCACACGGGTGCACGCGTTTCGGTCTGTGAAATACGCAGCATTTTTACTGGGTGTGTAAATGCGTTTTTGGTGAGCATTTGATGCATATGCATTTTTTTTTCGCCCGTGTTTCATGTGCATTCACCACATTTTTTTCACACATGCAAAACAAAAAATGCAAGAAAATCCAAGAGATGTTACTATTTTTTTAAACCATTCTATACCTGCCAACATACATAAAAACGTACAATCCTGCACTGAGCAGGGGGTTGTACCAGATGACCCTGGAGGTCCCTTCCTAATCTACCGTTCTATGACATTTCTACGCAATCCCATAGACTTTAATGGGCAATCTCGGTCCATGATAAAGACCAAAATAGGGCATGTTGGGATTTTTTTCTGCATGTTTCAATACCCCAATGTAAATCAATGGGGTTTATACTGTCCGTATAAAACACACTCATAATGTGGATCCAAAATACACCCATGTGAATGAGGCTTTGGAGAGAACGCATACAAACTCTGTGATGGCTGATTTCTCATTTTTGGTTGGAATTTACCTCTAAATGTGCCGCTTTACTAAAATTGCCTGATCAGCAGAATGAAGACTCGGCCCCTATAGGTGCGTACTGGATGCCCTTGTCTCTCGGGAGAGATAGGATTTCAGAAACAGTGCTGTAGGAGATTCATGGGAAACAGATATTTTCCACTACACAGATGAAAATTGTGGTTCAGTGCATTAATCTTGATGAAAATCTGCTGTTTTTAGGATTATGTTGTAACGGCTTTTGCACTGTGTTTGTGGTGTATATGCCTATCTCAGAGGAGAAAAGAACAGCTGAGGACGCATTGCTTATAGTAATAGACAACATTTCCTCATAAAAATGGCAACTAAGGTCACATTTACACAGCCAATAGCGAGCTGCGCCCAAGATTCTTAAACGCAACTTGCACAGAAATGCGCAGAACTTACGTGATTTTCTCACCAATGCAAACAAGCCCTTAGGCTTATAATATAAGTTAATATAAAACAAAAAAAAACACCAAACAGGGAAACAGCAAATATACACAGTGTGTGTCAGCGGCCTTAGACATCGTTCAAAGTTGTCAGCCTGGCCACTACGAATATTTGCAGGCCATACGCAGCCAGCAGTGGTTTTCTGCAAATTACAAAGTTAGCTAATAAGTTACAAAAAACTACACTAAAAAGTGATCTAAAAAAACTAAATGAAAATAAATAAATAAGAAGCATGAAGAAAGCAAAGGGTAGGGGACATGTTGTTGTTAGTGATGGAGGTGGTAGAGGATAGGCCAAGATTGCACTTCAAGTGGCTCCCACTAAAGCAACAGCTCTACATTCTGCAAGAAGCTAGGCAAGCCCACTGACATTCCTTAGAAGTGGTTCTGCCCATGTGTTACAGGTCATAGACTGTCTCTTCCTCCATTTCCCTCCCCGTTCATGCAGTAGCCTCTGAACACAGAAAAGCAGTTTTATGCACGCCTCTGCAATTGACAATCAGGCTGCAGGCTTTAGAGCTAGTGTCACATTTGTCGCTGACTGCTGACAAAATCATGGATGATACGGTACTGGGGCAGTCAGGACAGGCATATATGCTCGCTACTAAGAAGGCTTAGATGTAGGAGCAGATCAAACAAAGGGGTACCAGTCAGAGCAGGGCCCCCTGAATCTCTCCGACAGAACCTGCCTTGAAGCGGAGCACCCGTCCCATAAAGGATGACCCCACTACTTGCAAGAAGCCAGGTCCAGAGGAGAGGCAAGAATACAGCAACCAGGGACAAACAGTAACTGACAATAAATAAAAGACGAGAATACACAAAAGAAGCAGAAACATAGGGAACTAATTAGGTCCAGGTAAACTGAGGGTGCTTACTAGACTAGAAATATAACCAGAACTTCCTGCCAGGAAGAGCTGGATTATATATGGAAAGGGGAGAAGATGATTGGCTGTCAGAGCTGTCAATCAACACAGACACCACAGCTGTTGACATAATTAATGAACCAATTGCTTGGCTGACCGAGCTGTCAATCACCAGCCACTACCTCAGCTAACAGCAGCAGGGATTATTAATCTTAACTAGTCAGGACAGGAGATATTAACCCTAACTAGTCAGGATAGAACCAACTGCAGTAAAGGTGTGCTAGCAGTGAAGTGACAGCCAGCAGTGGGAAACAGATAGCAGAAGTTGAGCCGCCATCATCACCACTAACTTCACCGACGTTGACATCTACCCCATATTCCAGCATGTCCTGAATCAGCAGCCAGTGCCCCATCTTCCAGCTATGGAAATGTAAAAAAAATACCATCCCAACCATCCATGAGTACAGAGCCTGAATGCAAGAATTCCACAGCTGCTAGTAATCGAAATGCTACACTTCAGGCTAGTGGACACAGATGCCTTCTGAAACATGATGTTCTATGCTAACGCACAGTACCAGATGCCAAGCTGCCATTTCTTTGCCTAACAGCCATCCCTGCCTTGCACCACCATGTGATTCGGGGGTCGGCGGGGGTGAGCGGTGAGTTGCGGGAGTGAGCATGGGGGAGCGGGGAGAGAGAGAGATTTCCCCCCCCCGTTCCCCCCTGCTCTACCCCGCCACCCCCCAAATCTTTTCGGGCAAGCAGGCATGTACTTGAAAATGCCCATACTCGCTCGAGTAATTTCCCTTAACGAGTATGCTCGCTAATCTCTAAACAGTACCTTTTTTATTATCCTCAGTTCCACCACCCAACTCGTCCAGTCTTTCTCCACCTTCTGGACTCATAACCACAGCACCAAAGCCATTGATTGACGCTGGGAGCAGCTGACTTACTGCGCATGTGCTGCATTTCTTAGCTTCGCCCTGTCCCGCCTCTCCCATTGTAAACAGTGGCGAGGGGCAGAGAGGGGGCAGGAGCTCAGTGCACTGCTCCTGGCCCACCTCTTCCCCCTGAAGAAAGGGACACTGTATATTGGCCGGGCATGAAAACCCTGCCGATATATGGACGTGTGAATAAGCCATTAGCAGCACCATCTGAATACAGCATGTGTAATAGTATGTCATTTTATGTAAATAAGGAGGATGTATGTTATTTTGTAACATGCAAATGGGAACATGGAACAATACCTCTGCACCGATACTTATTAGAAGGCAGCATTCCTGCAAGTAAATGTTAGACTTTTTAAACAAGTCTTGTAACAATGATTGGGAATTGTAAGCCAAAGCCAGAAACCATACGCAGACAGCTGTTTCGGGGTGCTTACCCTTGATCAGCGTGCAGTAGGTAGCCTTATACGTCTAAGTGCTCTCCTTAAGGAGAAACAATAATCTTCTTGACTGACGTCTATAGGTCTCTCACTAGCCAGGCCAGAAACCTACTGTACATGAGGGGCAATCACCCTGAAACAGCTGTCTGTGTATGGTTTTCTGGCTTTGGCTTACAATTCCCAATCATTGTTACAAGACTTGTTTAAAAAGTCAAATATTGATTTTCAGGAATGCTGCCTTCCAATAGGTGGCACTGAAGAGGCATTGTTCTATTTTCCATTTGCATATTACCCAAAGGAGCATGCATGGCCTTATAAGTCTCCTCACACACCTTCTAGGTGCTCTACTTAAGGAGAAATGATATCCTTCCTGATTTTGTAATGTAACATACAATTTTGTGATACAAAATACAATAGTAGAAAAAAATGCCTTTGAGCGATACAGAATTTGGTGAAAAAGAAGGCGGATTTGTTAGATTTTTGTGTCCCATTACTGTTTGGTGGCACACGGTAATACTTAGAGTCACATCATTTTGGGACACAGAATTTTTGAAAACAGTTTTGTGAAGGCTGAGTTTAGTTTTTGCTTGTCATTCTAATGTCCATCAGATGCTGCATCCTGAATGCATCTGCCCCAGACATTCACACTGGTGCTAAGCAGTTCCTCCATTTCCCAGCATGTTATGGATGAATTCACATGACATAAAAGCAATCGGTGTTATTACACAGTATTACACAGTGTCCTCACAGCTTGCTGGTTACATAATGCACTCTGCATGAGTACAGCTCTCCATAGTGATGTGACCCAATGTGAGAACCTTCCACCCCCTGCTGGTAATTATCTCATCCTCCTCTGGCGTTCCTACCAACATTTTAGTGTTGCAATGGAATTGTTTTTAAATACCAATAATGTGACGTGCTGAGTAGTGATGAGCGATTAGTGGAATAATCAGTTTGTGTCGGTATCAGGACGATTTCACGAAAATCATTGTGAATCGGGAGGGCCGATTCTGACTCCCATTAAAGTCAATGGGATTAAAAATCAGGTTCACTAATTTGCCCTACAGAAGTTCCCAATGCAGCAAAAGCCCCTCAAATAGCATGGGAATACTGCCACACATCTGGGGAACTCTGTGCTCCTCACAAAAATTGGTCAAAATAGTGTTGATCAAAAGTTACAGCAGGTGTGTTGCTTGTTTTAAAAGCAATGTCATAAAATTTACAAAGAGAAATTCTGAAAGGTGAACACAACACTCAAGCACGGGCCGGTACTGGTACATTATGTCTCCACCAGAATTATGAGTGGAGATATGAGTTGGCCGGGTGGAGGTAGAGGGAACGCCCACAGCTTCTGATTGGCACGGGTGATACACACCCTTACCGAGGGTGGACGTGGCGGTGGCTCTTGCTCCATGCTTCCCCTCCAGCAAGGAACACATAGTAGTGGAAGTGGCGGCGGCTCCTGCTCCATGCAGCTAATCGGCAGAAAGCTACTGGAAGTGGCTTCAGCAGTACAGTAGCGGTCGCTACTGATCCTGCCATCCAGCTGATGGCCTGCTTACAAGCATCTCCGAAGTCTTCTACCAGCTGCTACTGCTACTGGCCACCAACCTCGTGGTAGGTCACCTCCTTTAAATGGCTCTGGCTGTCCCGCTGCAGCCCTGGCCACACAGCTCCTGGAAGCCGCTCCAGCAGTGGCGCTGCGGCAGGTCCTGTTTTTGGCAGCCCAGCTCCTGCAAGCAGCTCCAACTGGCTTTCAGGGAGGGAGGGAGCGCTGCGCCAGCAGCGGCTGCTGGAGGAGCCAATCCGGGGCGTTACCAAGACATTACCTGTCACTCCGTAATTCTGGTGGAGACATAATGCACCAGTACCGCACGGGCCTTCTCCAAGGGAGGAGGAGGAAACGCAGCAGAAGCAGGAGAACCACAGCAGCCCCACCACCACCAGCCACAGCACTTTGAGGGCTCAGTGTGGTCTTTGATATAAATCTATGCTCAGTCATATGTAAATGAAAATTGCCAGCGTGCTAACTAATTAGTGGGATCTGCCATGGGGGTGCAGTTACTGGGAGGCACGATATGTGAGTACAGAAGGCCAGAGAGTACAGCTTGTATATTTGTGAGTTGTCCCTGTTTGTCAATAAACATGATGCAGCTTCTTTCTCTGCTCGCTCCAACAGAACCCTATTTAAGTTCCCTGCTGGTATACAAGCTTTAACACCAGCAGCAATATATCCTCTGTAGAATATCTGTCCCTAACAACAGGCCTTGTGTTATATAGGCATATGAGCGTGCTGCAGCATCCCTGCCCTGTGCTCAACTGTAAAATGGCTGCTGGTTATACACTTATTGTCAAAAAAATCAAGCACCTAGAAGGTGTCGGAATCGAATGAAACTTTCTCTGTGTGATTGTAACGTTGATATAAGTGATTACAATATCAGGGCAAAAGGAGAATGTATTGCAGAAAACTGACCATTTAAGGGAAGCTTTAGTACCCTGTTTGGCTGCCTCTAGCCTGTATACAAGATGTGATACGGGGGGCATGGAGGCTCTAGTTCCCTTTTGTACCGCCTCTAGCTTGGATATAAAATGTGATACCAGCAGGCATGGAGGCTCTAGTACCCCCTTGGGCTGCTTCTATCTTGGATGCAAGATGTGATACTGGCAGGCATGGAGGCTCTAGTACCCTGTTGTACCGCCTCTAGCTTGAATGCAGGATGTGATACAGGGGGGCATGGAGGCTCTAGTACCTTGTTGGGCTTCCTCTAGCTTGGATGGAAGATGTGATGGGGGCAGGCATGGAGTATCTAGTACCGTTGTACCACCTCTAGCTTGGATGCAAGATGTGATACGTGTGGGCATGGAGGCTCTAGTATTTTGTTGGGCCACCTCTAGCTTGGATGCAAGATATGATAAAGGTAAGCGTGGAGGCTCTAGTACCCTGTTGTACCACCTCTAGCTTGGATGCAAGATGTGATATGGGTGGGTATTGAGGCTCTAGTATCCTGTTGAGCTGCCTCTAGCTTAGATGGAAGATCTGATATGGGCAGGCATGGAGGCTCTAGTACCCTGTTGTACCACCTCTAGTTTGGATGCAAGATCTAATACAGGGGTGGGCATGGAAGCATACAGGTTCTGTATGGTATCCAGCGGACATATCAGTCCACATTTGCTGTAACTGAACCTCTACATTGTGCAAACTCGCTGGCTGTGAAAGTTGGTATCCCGGATGGTCCCATACATGTTTTATTGACAATAAATCTGGCACATGGGCAGGCCACGGAAGTATGGCAATGTTGTAGGGGCATTCCTGTGACACCCTTGCTGTGAGCATAATCCTGCTAGAAAATGCCTCTTGGAAACTCTGCCATGAGAGGAACACATGTTGCTGCAGGATGTCCTGAACATATTGCTGAGCTGTCATTGTCCCTCATATCACTACTAGGGATGACTGACTGTTGTATGTAATGGCCCCCCCCCCAGACCATAACACCAGCGGGGGGCAGTGTGCCGCTCCACAGCAAAGGCAGGGTTGAGGTGCTCACGCATAGGTCTTCAGACACAAACAAGGGTATTGGCAGTGCTCAAACTGAGCAGTCCAGTTTCATCATTCACAACACAACTGCAAAAGGAGGTGATGGTGGTTGGGTGTCAAAAGCAGTGCAAGTAATACGTGCCGTGAGACCAAATGTTCTACAGCCAAGAGACTAGAAATGGTTCTGACAGACACAGGGGCCTGTAACTATGGTGCCATCTGTATTTGGATGGCAGATAACAAAATAGTTGAAGTTGCTCGTGTTTGTCAGAAGAACAGACGATCCTCTCTGCTGGTGGTCTGTCGAGGACATCCTATGCCCAGTCACCTTGTGTGCATGCCCTCACGCATCCACTGGTCCCAACACCTCCTAACAGTGTGGTCAGATCAGCCCCGGTAGCAGGCAATTTGTCAATACGACCATCCAGCTTCTCACATTCCCATAACGCACACCCTCTCAAACTCTGTTAACTGGATGAAATCTCTTCTCTGTGTCGTAGAGGTGTCTAGTGGTCAACAAGCTCTACACAAGCAGAAAAATAGGTCACTAAACACAAGGAGCCTCCGAGAGCCTTTTTATAGGCCAAGGGTGGAACCATTTTGTACTGACTATGGACGTGGAACCACTGTGTCAACCTATCGGGTAGGTGATGACCCAATCCAGCGCAGCTAACAGCTAACAGCTGACCCTGGCGTCAGAGGCAAGATGCCTGATGTCCAAAACCCCGTATGGAGATAAGCTAGGTAAAAGTCCCTTGCCCTGAGCTGGTAAAAGGGAGAGGGAAGACCCTGCCTATAAGCAGGGCTGGAGTCGTGAAAAAGGATGAACCTACGGTCTTCCTCTATGTGCTTACTGACCCTGACAGGACAGAAGATCTATAAAACAAAAGACATGGGGAAAGTACGGAAACAAAGAAGGAAAAGCTGACAAGGATAAACAGAGAAGCAGATTCACAAGAACGACAGACATCAGGATACATGGATGGATCTGAGCAATGGTCTAGGCATATTACGCTTCTTTGTACTGCTACGTAAATCGAGAAAGCAGATTGCCCAATACTTGGTGGCTGTGGTAGTCCCGTGCTTGTTGCTGGAGCAAAAGAATTTTCTGGATGCTCCGGTAGCTTTGGAGGAACTACAAGAGGTGGTGAAATCTATGCAAAACAATAAAGCATCAGGGGACGACAGTTTGCCTATGGAAATACATAAGCAATATGCGTTGCCGCCATCTATGCGCATGGATGTGATAACTATCCTTCCGGAAAATGGTAAAGGACCCCTTGATTCCTATGTAATACGCGCCGTGAGACCAAATGTCCTACAGCCAAGAGACTAGAACCTATCTCCTTGCTGAATGCGGATATTAAAATACTGGCGAAGGTACTGGCTGGTCGGCTGTCCAAGGTAATTTCGTTCTTTGTCCATCCTGACCACAGTGGCTTTATACCAGCATGTTCCACGGCAATAAATATCCGTGGGTTATACCTCAACCTGCAATTGCTGGCGGACAATATGGATAAGCGGATAGTATGTTCGTTGGACGCCGCTAAGGCATTCAACAATGTGGAATGGGCATTTATATGACGTGCAGGCTTGAGTCACGGTCAACGGAGAGGGTGCTCTGAGACCTTCTTTGTATAGAGGGACGCAACAGCGCTGTCCTCTCTCTGCTCCTTTTCATCTTAACAATCAAACCCTTGGCTGCTGTGTTGCGGACCCATCCAGGTGTAGTGGGATTTAAGAGGGGGGATAGGAAAGAGAAGGTTGCCCTCTATGCTTATGATCTCTTATTATTTTGGGGAGATGCTGAGGGATCTTTAGATACGGCGATGCAGTTGATCGGAGAGTTTGGGCAGTATTCGGGACTTACGATTAACTGCAGTGAGTTAGAAATATTGCCGGTAGATTAACCTGATTTGGTGATGGATGGAGGATGGACTACTATGCAATGTAAACTCACTATCAGATATTTGGAAGAGGAAGCATCGCGGAATGTCTTGGAGTACGGGAGGATGAACTTGGATTAACTGTTAGCTAAATTTAGACAAAAGCAAGAGGTCTGGTGTAAGCTCCCCCTGTCGATTATAGGAAGGGTCAATTTAATTAAAATAGTATGGATGCGGCAGCTGCTTTACCTGCTTCACAATTCGCCTCACTGGATAACACAACATTAGAGTTATTACCTTCTGAAAACGTATTTCAGTACCCCATATTTACTTGAGACTTTAGGAAGGGAGGCATTTAAACGTGGTGCTCAGGGTCTCCCAACTTTAGTTCTTATTCATAGGGTCTGGTTGAAGGCGAGAGAAATCATGGGGATCAAAAAACATACGCAATACACCCCTATTTGGGATAACCCTAGACTACCAGAACTGAGTAAGCTAGAGGATTTTCAAGGCGTCAAGCGATTGGTACAGATATTAGCAGATATGGATATAAAACTGTTCTTTCGAGCAGCTGCAGACTGATTATAACCTGCCACATATACAAATTTTCAGATATTTACAGCTCAGACATGCTTTCCTAGAGGAGGAGGTGATGGGAGAGCTGGTAATTAAACAGTTCCTTCCGGCAAAAATTGACAGAGAAGCCACAACCCCCTCGCTACGAAGAAGAAATGGGAGGCGGATATTGGTCCTATTGAGGACTCCTAATGGGAGGAGGTAATGCAGATGACCCCTAAAATTGTTACTTAGCGAGTCCTACTGGTTGTCACAGATTTTCCTATTACATAGAATGTATCGTACCCCAGCATTGCTCCATGGGATAGGTCTGAGAGATACGCCTCTGTGTAATAGGTGCAAGGTGCGTGCAGGAGATCTTATCCATATGTTCTGGCGGTGCCCCAAATTAACAAGATATTGGACCGAGGTGTGCAGCCTAATGAATGGAGCATACAGAGTCACTCTGGATTTGACCCCATTGGTGTGTATTTTAGGATATAGCAACGATTCAGCCATTGACGAGAGTGAGAGACTGGCTGTGGCTAGGCTCTTATATCTGGCGAGAAAATTAACAGCACAGCATTGGCTGGATGAGACACCTCCGGCGTTAAAGGAGTTCAAGAACAAAGTCAATCAAATCTTGTTACAGCAAAAAAGTATATACTGCAAGTGCAAGGCAATCCAGAAATATACTATATGACTTACATGGCTGCATGCCTACTGTCCTATTGGAATAGATCTGTTTAAGAGATACAGGGTGTCGCTATGCGGCCTTCTTATGGAGATGTGTGTGGTGAAGCTGCAGACATATATAAGGGTGGAGGAGGGTGGTTCTGAAATCAGGGTATGTGCGGAAGGGGCTGTTGGAATGAGATATGAGGGGGTTATGGGCTGTGTTGCCCACCATTACCGGGGTCGGTTCCTATGGTGGTTGCAGGGAGGAGGAAAAAGAAAAAAAGGACAGTGATGTGGCACTTGTGGATCTCCAGAGTAAGGTGGACTACTCTTACAACCAATATATGCAGCAAGTTTTGACGGTTGAGTTTTCCAAAAGAAACATTATATATATGCTGCGATTTGCCGCGATTCTCCGCGGTCAGCCTATCTATCAGATAAGGCTGACAGCGGAGATCCATCTGCCGACTCCCGCTCCCGGGCGGCAGAGATCCGCTGCAGGATACCGGGGCAGGCAGCCTTAGGCCCTCAGGTGGCAAGACCATTCATGTAATAACACCACAACTCTAATCATTTGCATATCTACCTGAAATCTTAAGGCCCATTTAGACTGATACACAACAACAGTTTGAGTGACAGTTTTGAGCAATCGTCTTTGCATAACTCCAAATAGCTAATTAGCTACTTAATAGTTAATGCAGGCGGAGCGAGATACTGCTGCGATTGCTCTGAGAACAAAGCAGCTGTTTTGTATATGCAAACAACTGCATTGTTCTTCAAGCTTTCAGCTGGTGTCCCGCTGAGAACTGCCAGCAGAATACCAGCTGAAAGAATACTATCGGTGCCGCCCGCTGAGAAAATCAGCATGCGGCGCTGATAACAGTCATCAGTGATTTCTAGCTTGCTAGAAGTCACCGATGAACGAATAGTGCACGAACAGTGCATGATGGCAGTGCGTTTAGACGCAACGGTTATCGCTCAAAAGATTACTTTTGAGCGAATTTTGAGCGATAATCATTGTGTCTAAATGGGCCTTAACTGTATTCCAAGTTTTGCATCAAAACGACAACTCCTAGGTGCTTGATCTTTTTTACATTGAATATATGGCTAGATCATGTGATGCAGATGTCCAATGAAACTGCTGCCCATATGCAAGATGGAGGAAAAATTTGGTGACATCATCAAGATGCCCTGGCTGCTGATTTGGCTGCATGCTAATCTCTACAACAAGTGTTATGGGAAATTATTATGGGAAAAATTGGTTCAGATTTATCTAATTCAATTTTTCCTAAAATTTTATTGCCCTGTTGATCAAAGCAAGCAGCACTAATGCTGAGGACTACTGTGTGCTCGACTAGTGAAAATTTTGTACTATTCATACTTAAATGGGTAATATCATCTCAGACTTTTATAGTATATCCACACTTGCCTTGAGTGTGGCACCCTGCACAGGCCCAGCATTAGCAACTGGCCAGATGCCGGGTCCCCTCCAATCTGTGACCAGAGATGGAGCACAGAAGAGCCTGGGCTGCTGGGTCAGGCATAATAGTTGGATCTCCCTGATTTTAATTTTAAGAGTATTAAATTAAAGGGGAAAAAAGCACATACTCACCTCCTGTATCGATCCCCGGCAACTTGAATGGGCATGCTGTCCCCTGCTCACTTCCACATTGTGCGGTCATGTGACAAACATGATCGCTATATGTGCGGGTTTTTTTTTTAATTACATGCATAGGACATCATTACTGAAAATGGGGCATTATGACTATAAGGGGCAAATGGGGGCACTGTTACTGAAAAGGGGGCATTATTCCTAAAAGAGGGCAAATAGAGATATTATTACTGAAAATGGGGCAAATGGGGGCCTTATTACTGTGAAGGGGCCATTATCACTAAAAGGGGGAAAATGAGGGCATTATTACTGTAGAGGAGGCATTAAGACTACAAGGGGAAAATGGGGGCATTGTTACTGTACAGGAGGCATTAAGACTACAAGGGGCAAATGGGGGCATTGTTACTGAAAATAATAGTAATAATCTTTTTTTATATGGCGCCAACATATTCCACAGCACTTACAAGACAGGGAGAACAGAAACAAAACCACGGTTACATGTAGTAATCAATTGATGGAAACAGTAGGGGTGCGGGTCCTGCTCAAACGGGCTTACATACTACAAATAATGGGGTGATACGGAAGGTAAAGAAGCTGGAGATGTGCACGGTATGGGGAGGTGGAGAATGAGGGATGCTATACACATAGACAATAGTCAGGCCATTTGTGGCTGAATCGGTATGACTGCAGGGGACAGTTGATTGCGACTAGCAGGAAATGCAGTCAGTAGGTCAGGGAGCATGTTATCAGGCGGACTAGAGAGAGGTTTGGTTTAGCAGATATGGGATGCCTCCCTGAAGAGGTGCGTTTTTAGAGCACAACTGAAGTTGTGTGTGTCAGGGATTGCCCGGATAGTTTGGGCTAAAGGGTGCATTATTTCTGAAAGGGGACATTATTAGTGAATGGAAACAAAAGGGGCAGTATTACTGAGTGGAGGGGACATTATTGCTTAGTGGGGCATTTTTACTGTGTGAAGGAGACTATTAGCAGCAATTACTGTGTAGGGGGCCTACAGGGGGCACAAAAATGGGGATAGTACTACTGTGTGGGGAACCACAGGTGGCATTATTACTAGCTTGGGTACTATAGAAGGGTAAATTGTGTAAAGTTGTAGATAATGTAGGAAGAGTAATGGAAAAACATGGGGGCTTAATCACATGAACAGATTATCTTTACTAGTCGCTTGTACTCCTTTCTCTTTCATGGTCCGACAGCAGTCCACAGGCAGAGAAGCTTTTTCCTGATACTTTCGTTCCATCTTCAATATATCCTGATGGAACCTCTCTCCATGTTCATTACTCAAGGCGCCGCAGTTCTCAGGAGAGAAGTCCAGGTGAGAATGTAGGAGATGGATTTTGAGTGACATGTTGCAACCTAATCGATGGTATTGTTTCCCAGAAGCCATGCACAACATCTTTAAATGCCTTCCATGCTGCTTTCCCAAGACCCTGAAGAACTTGGTCAAAGTTTTTATCTTTAAGAAGATTCTAAGAATTCTAAGATTTAAGCATTAGGGTATCTGATTTATATTTTATTCACCTATTTTACTATATATACTTTTGTTTCTTTAATGATTTCACTCATGTAACCTCGTGGATCTGAATAAAGGTACATATATTTAACTTACATGGGCTCCATGTCAGAGCCAAGAGCTAACTCAAAGCTTTCAATGTCATTTTCGTTTCTTCCATGATGAAATGATTAAGAAATACCTATTTTCAAGTCAGAAAGATTTTCACCATTGACCAGTGTATGGATAGAACGGTACTGGAATCACATATTTGGCCTGCAAAATACCTGTATAGAGCTGGAATCTACCGTTATAAGGCCATTGTATTCACTGCTGCACATTTACTGCCACATGTGCATTACACATTGCAAATGGGCCCACTAAGACTCTGTCGCCCAAGGGCATGCAGAAACCTGAAGCTGACCCTGGACAGATATGAGATATATAGATAGAGAGAGATCGGTTTTATAGCAAATTGCTTAAGATATGGGCAGCCAATAACCACAGTGCAATACCATAGTAAAACGCGTAAGTTTTTACACACAGTAATTGGCTGCATAGTACACTACTACGGCATGGAGCACCAGCGTTGCATGGTACAAAGACAAACAGATGGCATTGTGGCTGTCATTGACAGCACTGATTCTGTCATGTGGGCATCATAACTGGCATAAAGGACATTGAGGTGTTCTAGAGGACAATTTGTTATGTGATGAATATGGCGTATAATGGTGATATATCATTGGTGATACAGCCAGTGCCAGGCTGTTCCTTTGTATGACTTCGTACTAAGAGCCAAATAACAGAAAAACTGGACTTGCCATATGCTGCACCTGGACAGTACCAAACGGGCACCATTGACTATAATTAGGTTGTTCGGCTTGTGGCATGCTGACAGTTGAGTGTGCTGTACTATTTCACCTGGGATATCATGCTGGATCAGTGCTGAAGGTTCTGCATGGACCTCCGGTGAAGATGTGACCATGGCCTAAATGAAGCCAATTTGCAGTCCTATACCGTACATCACCCATGGTTAAAGGTGCAGATTACTATTCTCAGACAACTCTTCTAAAGCCATAACTAGTGATATCCCATAAATGTTCATCTTCTAGTATAGCTGATGGATGCCACACAACAAAAACAGGCCTAATTATTAAAAATAATCAGGAACACTGATACTGTTGTGTACATTGATATCAGCATGTAGGGGGTTAACAGCAGGGATCACTGCACTCATGATCCCCACTGTTGCAGCGGGAGGCCGACTATCAGTCACAGGATGGCCTGGGCTTACTTCTGACCCTGTGCCATCCATAGGACGTAAATTTACATTCTGTTGCGTTAAGTACCCCCCAGCCAGGACATAAACTTACATCCTGTAGTTTTAAGGGGTTAAGTATGTCTAAATATATTTCAATCCACCGACGTTGGATTTTGTGCGAGATGAAAACCCCCAGGATAAATTAACCCATTGAAAAGAATGGGTTAATACAATGCAAGAGTTCTGTGTGTCGCGCGTCGTGCACAGAAATCGCTGGATTTTCCTGCCTGTGTAAATAAGCTCTAGTAAACACGGACCCACATTTATCAATGTATTTTTGCGCCTTTTTTTCTGGAGTATTTCTAATCTGCTGGGGGATACATGTATTAACTATTTGCACCAGAAGTTATAGCCGTTTGCTCTGTGGTGGGTGTGACTCGCTACTTGGTCAAGATTTAGAGATATTTGTGACTTGCTGCAATCTTTCAAAATTTGGCGCAATCTCACTCCAGTAGCTTGGTGGCGTACCAAGTTAGTTCTGACTATTGGACATATTTAAAGATGCAACAAATTTATCAATACCATACAACATAAATTTGTCGCATTTTTGAGGGGAAAAGAGGAAAAACGCTTGTAGAAAAGTAGCATCAAAAATTCTCCTAATTTTAAAATCCCCCCCAAAATGACCAAAGACAACTAGAAAAATGTTTGCTGGTCCCTTATATACTGTAGTTGCACAACCTTATTCCCTCCACTAGGTGGCAACAAATACAAAATAAATGGAAACTAGTTACTACTAAACAAGAATTTGCTAGCGGACCAGGAATAGTGCCGCCAACCAGGATTTCTATAGAAGCTGACAGATACATACGGTGGAGTCATGTTAGATATAAATGAAATAAACCACCATGATGTGATAGTGGCTATCTGCAGCCCATTGTCAGATATGGCTGATCTTCAAACCACAAAGATGATACAATCTGGACCTCCTAATAAAGAAATGTTGTATGTCTTTTTTTTTTCAATCCCTGAACTTTAATTATATGTGTAGAAGAAAAAGCTGACTCCTACCAGTAGTCTAGCATTTTAGAATAGAGCTGAAATCATAATTCTGCAGGTTGTCATTGGAAATAGTCAACAAGCTTGGCGCTGCTGCCTTACAGTGCTGGTTCTAGGTTTGAATCTGACCTTGATGGGATTTTGGCCCTGGGCCCCCGCCGTTGCAAGGCAGCCATGCTATCCACTGAGCCGCTAGTACCACCACTGTTGTGAGAAGGACAAATTAGAGAACCTGATTTTAACTCCTATTGTTTTTAATGGAAGTCGGATCGGAAGTCCAGATTTACAATTCTTTTATTTCAATAATCGATCAACACTACTCCAAGACCTGATCAGACATTGAGCCAGCAGCAAATGCCGAGGGATTCCAGCTCTGAAGCCTACTGAATTGTAATTGTACCTCTGGACTATAATACAGACTGTAATTCAAGATGACATGACCCCATAACATGAGAACACGTTATTTTGCTAGATCGGCCTTTTACAGATGATTTTTGATTATTATATAAATATGGGAAAAGTTTTTAAAAACATTTTTATTACCTTTTAATTTTTTTCTAATAATTAATGAAACTTCTAAAACTTATCTTTACATTTTTTTTAGTCCCCGTAGGGGACTTGAACTTGTGATCGCTCATAGAGTATAATGCAATGCCATATTGCATCATACCATGGTCTGATAGGCAGTCTATAAAGCCATACCATAGGCCCCGGGCTGCCATGGCAGTTGAATAGCGCCTCAAGATCTCATTGCAGGGGGCCATTCAGTATCCACAAGTACTGATCAGGGCATTTAAATGCCACTGTCAATATTGACAATGGCACTTAAATATTAACAGCTGCCATCAGCATTCATGCTGATTGCGGTTGTTTTGGGCTGGTGTCCGCTGTCAAAGACAGCCAGTACCTGCTGTGTATGGAGCGGGATCAGCCACCAATCCAGCTCTATACACACCCCGCACCCCCCTGATGTAAATATACATCCTGGGGAGTGAAGGCGTTAATTATTTTGTGCCATGTATTCTAAAATAGCCTTGTCAAATAGAGCTACTGGTGTCCATCAGTAGTAGATGGGCAGGGATCTTTCAATTGTGGCCCCTGCCTATCAGTTGTTCATTGGTCTGTCATGCTTGTGCACTGAGATAATTTTTGCTGGAACCAGACAGCTCCGTTCTTACCACAGTGGCCAGGATCGGTATTGCAGGCAAAGTTCTGTTTCATTTAACTGTGAACTTAGCATGCAGTAACAAGCCTGGGCACTGTGGTATGAACAGAGCTGTCTGCTTCTTGCAAAAATCATCTTCGTACACAAGCTTACTGGCCTGACAAACACCTGATCAAAGGGGGTCCCGGGCAACAGACCCTTGCCAAATTACTACTGATGACCTATCCTAAGGATCAATAGTTTGCAGTTGGACAACCCTTTTAAGATTAGGATGTTAGATTTGCCATTTTCTATATGACATATTACAGAATAGAAGCTTGTAATATGTGGTTGCTTTACTAAAAGGCAAAAATCTGTCAAAGGGACCTGGTCAATACCCGAGGGACATAATGGTAATCGCAGTGTGGGACATAAGTGAGAGCTGAGGACATAATTGTCCGCCTTGGCTAATAATAGGCGTATCATTCTGCGCTATCTTACAGCTCTACATAGTTAATGACCTTCGAGGATATGAAGCGAACATGCAGGCTGTAAAAGTATCCAGCCGGCAAGTATCCACTGTCCTGAGTGTGCCAGCGCCAAGGACACCCGGCCGCCTGATATCAGTGTTCCTATAATTAGAGGCAGGGCTGGGAACGAGGCGGTAATGTTTCAGAGTAGTGACCAGGTGAATTAGCTGCCGTTATCCTTTGGCTTGGGCTTTATTCACATGAGCGGATTTATGTAGCTATTTAGCCACGTTTTCACGCGGGCCGAAAATCGCGACCATCTGAGGCATTGGATTCCAATACATTTGTTCACATGGCGATTTTGTATCGCGAACAAACGCTCGGTGGGGAAAAATAGCGCATACGCTGTGGATTTCGGCAAGTGCTTTTACACGCGGACGGATAAGATAGTTCTGGTTCTATCCTGCAGCTGGAATACGTTGGCGGCTCCCATAGACTCCTATGGGAGCTGGAAAAGTAGGGTGGGGGAAGCCGTTTAGCAGCGTCCAGTGCGGGGAAAAGCTTACAGGTGCCTCTATTTAGGCTTTTGAATATAAGTAGGAAAAAAAGGGGGGGGGGGGCACCGCGCTCCTTAAGGAAAATATCCTCCGGTATCCACAATCGATATAACAAACGTTTTATTCTGTACAACGCGTACCGCGCTTCGTCACTTGGACATCTGTAGTTCATTTTGAAGCTAACGTGGATAAGGGGTGTTAGTGGGTCCCTTTGCAGGGTCCTGCTAAACACCGGGTAAGTCCATTCATACATTTTTTTCTAGCCCCTCGGGCTATATCTATTGAAACTCCCTTGTGGGCGCTGTCCTGATATAGTTTTTTTAAAAAATTTTTATTATATATTGCTATTTAGGCTTTTGAAGTCATTCTGAGGATTTATGCCGAGCGAGGGATTTCTGGGCTGCGGTGTATTTTTTGCTAATACGCTGCACCCGGCCGTGTGAATGGACAAGAAAACGCTAATTAAGCTCGGGACTGGATCGCGTCATTTCTTCATTCGCGCGATTTAACGGCGCATGCAGGCACATACAACGCATAGGCTCATGTGAAGGAGCCCTTATGGTGAATATTCAGCTAATTTGCAGAAGTCATTGCTTAAATAGCAATTCCTCCATACAATGTTATTGTCCCCTGTAGCATATAAGAGCGGTGCAATAAAGTGATGGGGGATGCAGAAAGTGTCGTAAACGCGTCTCCACTCCACCACATCTGGACAAAAACTGTACGAGGAATCCTGTGGTATGTGGCATCATCCAGGACGGCTCTGTGCGCATATCGTATACTTCCAGCACCACAGAATGGGAAAACACTCCATGTATCCTACCACGGCTGATGTGTGTCGATTCTACACAGATGTAGCAGAGCCGAGTGAAAATGTACAGATGGGAAAGTGGCATCTTCTTCCCCCTTTCCCTGCTGGCAGGTTATGGGACTGTTGGAAAACCTCCCTGGTCATCATAAACTCTATATGAGGAGGACGAGGAGGGGGATGCAGCTGCAGTCAGTCTGCTACGTGAAATAGTGTGATTGGAGGGGCTGCTGATTGGCTCGGAGCACACATCACAGCTATTACATCACATTACACGGATGCGTGCACTTTGGCTAAACATGTCCAAGATGGGAGCGCTGCTGAGTACGTGGTGACCAGGATGACAGAAATAGTCAAGCTTTGCTGATCAACGCTGTTTCTGTACCTCCCATAGAAGTCAATAAGTGTTAGAGCTCTTTTAGATGAGACGAGTGATGTCATCATTCGCTCTCGTCTGCGCTGTTTATACATCGGTGGCCCATTCAAGCAAGAAGTTGTTCAGTCTTTCACATTCGCTGTATAAGTGACTGAACGAGCGCTATTTATGCCAAACTATAAATGAACGAGCCAACGGTGGGAAACATTGCATTACACTTGCGGGCACCTCGCACGCCATGCAATGCTTTGCCGGCCCATTGAAAACAATAGGCGATGCATTCCAAGAGAACGCCCAAAGAAAAGACCTGCCATGATGCAGGAAAAAAACCCATAAACGCTCATGTATATGACCCCTTTCAAAAGAATGGTGTTCATATACATGCAAGATTTGCGCGTCTCGCTACACACAAATCTCGTGCGATTTTCTCAGCTATGTGAAAGCCCGGACTGCTGACAGAGGTAGACCGCCATCAGGTCGCCTGGGGCTAATTTGCATATGGCACATGAGACTATTAAGGAGCGATATCTCAGGAATGGTAGCCCAATGGAAACTGGTAAAGGTATCTATGGACTCATCCTGACAGCACATGTAGCCGTGTAATCTGCTCGGATCACTAGAATTAGGTAACACACTTCCTTTTATGGGAAGAAGCTGCTGCGGATTGTTAAACCTGAGCAAGAATCAATAGTAGCATTTATATATATATGTTAATACTTGGTGGGCCTCCTTTGGCCTTATTGACACTAAATACTCTCTGTAGCATACTATCTACTAATGTCTCATACACTTCAGCTGGTATCTCCCTCCATTCATCCTGCAAACATCTGGCAAATTCTATCAAAGAAAATGGATGCTGTTCGGATTTCCTGAGCAAATGTTCCAACTCGTCTTAAAGATGTTCAGTAGGGTTCAGGCCAGTCCAATCATGGTCCACATTGTTGGCAGGACAATACTGTCTAGAATGTCAGGGTACACCTCTGTGTTCATGGCTCTTCCACTACAGCCAACGGACCGAGACCATGCCACGTAAAACCTCCCCAGACCATAACAGAACTTCTGCCATACTTAACTGTTGGCACAACACTCAGGCAAAAGGCGTTCCCCAGTCATTCTCCGCACCCAGGTACGTCCATCTGGTTTGAATCTGGAGTAGTGTGATTCAGCACTCCATAGAACGTTCTTCCATATCTCAACAGTCCACTAACGCTCCTTGTGCCATTGTAGATGGGCCGATGCATTACACTTCACGATGGACGGCTTGTGTGCAGCGGTGTAACCAGTATATCCAATAGTGTGCAGTTCCATCACAAACTATGGCTGCAAGGGTCTGCATCTTATGTAGCATGGTTTAGGATATATGATGCAATCCATCCCACTGATCGGGAGGGGGGGGGGGGGATAGTTTTGGTAGGATAGTGTATGGGGCTGTACCAAGTAGGAAATTAGGGAGATGCAGCGCTTGCAGAAGCCCCTACAGACAACTGATTTGCTGGAGATCCCCACCAACCTACTACGTGATAAACGCTAGCATCCATGCTGAGGCCGGTGATTGGCTACACTGGTCACATGCATGTACGGCACGCCATCGCTCCAGGTAAAGACGGGTGCGGACCAGCAGAGCATCGGCATTGGAGCGGCGGAGGAGTTCATAGGTCATGTCTGCTGTTTTATAACATGTCCTGCAGCTGGTTGGACTTCTTCTTGGTAACCTCATTAAAGAAGCAACGATTACACGGAGTATAGTAGCAAGAAAACCTTCTTGGCACGCCCAAGGGAACCTACAGAAGAATTTAGGTGCAGATCAGTCAGTGGTGTGTGGCGATTGCTTTATGGGGCACCGTGGCGGTGTGGTGGTCTCTGTAACGGGGGGGCACTGCAGTTGGCTCTACAGCGGGCTGTATGTTCATACGGATTTTCTGTGGATCGCCATAGCAAGTCTGCACCGTTTGCTGTGGATATCGACGCGGATCCTCAGCGGATATTGAGTCTTGAATTGAATTGGCAAAATCTGCTGCGGATCCGCGCCAAAAGCTTCGTCCGAGGGCGACTGCACAGATTGTGATGTGCGTATGTCTTACACTCATAATACGCAGTGAATAGAGACCATTGGTTTCAAGGGTTCACTCACAGCTGCATATTCTTCATGTGACTTTCGTCCTATCTTGGTGTGTATTACGGACTATATAACCCACTGGAATCATTGAGGGGACGTGAATATGCAGTAAATATTCGATACGTGTTTACGCACAAAATTAGTGGGATTTTGTTTATTTTTTTTAATGCACAGAAATTTGCTGCTTATTTTGGCACATAAAAAACTGCTGACAGGTGGAAAAACACGAAGCAATGGCGTATTTTGGCGGATGAATATGCTGCATACTGTAAATGCACCCTTAGGTTGGCATCACACGGGCATATACATATTTTGCGTGCGCCTTAGCACTAGTTTTTTTTGTGTGCCCTTTGGTGTACTTTACTGCACTTTTTCCACGTGGAGGAGATGTTCATTTGCGCTAGGCTAAGAAAGATGCACCTTTTAGGCTGCCTGTCCACGGGCGAATTTTTATTGCTTTCTTGGCGGCAATAATCCAGCCGCGAGGAATGCAGCGAACGCTTTCCATAGCATTGCTATAGAAAGCGCAGCCACCTGTCCATGAGCGGAGAATCATAGTGATTCTCCGCTCACTGGCGGCAATTCGCAGCATGCTGCAATTTGGCACGATTCTCCGGGGTGAGCCTATCTATTAGATAGGCTCAGCGCGGAGAACCGTCAGCTGTCTCCTGCTCCCTGGTGGCGGCTCCTGCGGCAGGATACCACTACGCCCGTGGACAGGCAGCCGTACAGTGGAATTACGCAGCATATTATGCAACTCCGCATTCATTTGCGCACCTTTGGGGGACTTCTATGGGGACCTTTGGTGCGCAAATGTACAGAAAAGAAGAGTATGCTGGGGATTCTTGCGCAAACAAAATACGCACGCAAGATACGGAAATGTTAACAAACCCATTGAAATCAATGGGCTCTATTCTCTGCATATTGCGTGTGTTAATTTAGCATGTGCTACTATGCCGTGCGATGCCTTTCACACGGGGAACTACGCGCAAAAATCACGCACTTAAAAAGCATGTGGCTATTAGAACCATTTCTTTCCTATGGGAACGTTCTGAGCATTCCCCTAGGAAACCATTGGTTTTAACCCTTTCCAATCCACCGTCTGACGTCTGAAGACATTATGATTTAAGGCTGTACAGCTCCCATGTTGGAAGACGTCCGTCGGGTTCTCTTACTGTATATTGCCAGCCTCTCTGTTGTTGGAGGCTATCCAACGTGTCACCTCATGCAGTACTGGCTTTAGCCAGCAGATAGCGCTGTTGTATAACGGCAGAAAAAGAGTAAGCCCCCTAGGAAAACCAGGATACAACTTGGATTGGTAAGGGTTAATAGCCACGTGTTTTTTAAGTGCGTGATTTCTGCGTGCAGCTCCCCGTGTGAAAGAGCCCTAAAGGTGCGTGTAGACGGAATGATTAGCGTTCAAAAACTAGTTTGAACCAATGAAAGTGAATGACAATTATTCGCCTAAACGAGAGCCGACGACGACTGTTCGTTTTTTGTTTGGCGTTCATTTATGCAGTGAATGAAAAACCGCTTGCGTACTCGAACGCACTCTAATCAGTCTTTTCCCGCGTGAGTCCCGTCCATAATGCAGTCGGACGGAGTTTGTACGGTAATATCTCCCATATTCACAGGGCTGAGAGCGAGCAGTGCCTGAGACTCCCGGGCGCAACTCACATGGCACACAGACCCCCATCTGTGCGATTACGGGACACCGCGCCATACACGTCCTATACTCGTCCAACACTCGCACGGAAATAGGACATGCGCTCATTTTTCCACCTTCCGTCCGTCCGAGTAAAAAAAACCAAATGGCTTGTTAAAGAACTTGTTCAAAGGAATGGGTTCGTTGTCGGCGTGACGTCCGCCTGTGTCGGACACGGACAGAACGTGCGCGGGAGCCGTGCGGACGGGATTTTACATCTTCACATGGTGCATAACTTGCTGCAACATTTGTGAAAAGTACTGCGGTTTGTAAGGCCGCCTGCACACGACCGGGTCCGATTCTGCATGTGGGATCCCGCAGCGGTATCGGACCCGCTGCCCGGCCGGTGAGCCCTGCGTACCAGTCTGGATGCTTCTGTACTATGAATGTGCTGGCCGGCGCGCCTGCACTGTACAGACGTAACCGCGCCATCGCTAGGCGACAACGCAGATCCTGCCGCCTTTCTACAATGATGATTGTGGAAGGGCCACGGGACAGACGGCTTCCATTGACTTCAATGGAAGTCGTCCACACGGAATCAGGCTCTAAATCGAGCGTGCTGCGATTCCCCCCCCCCCCCATGAGTAGAAAATTCCAATTGATTTCGGCCCGTGGGCATGGAAACCCGCTTTTACATTGCACACTATGGCAGGGATTTTTTGCGGAATCCTGTGGTGGCCGCCGGCTTCCACAATGCAACTACGGCCGTGCCTATTGGGCGTAAAGGTTTGCAGCATGTCTCTTCAAGCTGCGGAATTCAACCTCTGAAATGCAAGGGTTAAATCTGCTTCAAAAACCGTTGCCAAATCCATAGAATTAGGTGCAAATTTGTTCGCAGCAGTTTTAGAGTAATCACTGTTCGTTTTCGCTGGGACCCCCCTACAAGACACTTGATAGCTGGGACCCCCTAAAGTGCACTGCTGATAGCTAGGTCACCCCCTCAGGGCACTGTTGATAGTTTGGACCTCCCCTACAGGGCACTGTTCATAGCTGGGAGCCCCCCCTACAGGGCACTGTTCATAGCTGGGAGCCCCCCCTACAGGGCACGGTTCATAGCTGGGAGCCCCCCCTACAGGGCACGGTTCATAGCTGGGAGCCCCCCCTACAGGGCACTGTTCATAGCTGGGAGCCCCCCCTACAGGGCACTGTTCATAGCTGGGAGCCCCCCCTACAGGGCACTGTTCACAGCTGGGAGCCCCCCCTACAGGACACGGTTCATAGCTGGGAGCCCCCCCTACAGGACACTGTTCATAGCTGGGAGCCCCCCTACAGGGCACTGTTCATAGCTGGGAGCCGGGAGCCCCCCCCCCCTACAGGGCACTGTTCATAGCTGGGAGCCCCCCTACAGGGCACTGTTCATAGCTGGGAGCCCCCCTACAGGGCACTGTTCATAGCTGGGAGCCCCCCCTACAGGGCACTGTTCATAGCTGGGAGCCCCCCCTACAGGGCACGGTTCATAGCTGGGAGCCCCCCCTACAGGGCACGGTTCATAGCTGGGAGCCCCCCCTACAGGGCACGGTTCATAGCTGGGAGCCCCCCCTACAGGGCACGGTTCATAGCTGGGAGCCCCCCCCTACAGGGCACTGTTCATAGCTGGGAGCCCCCCCCTACAGGGCACTGTTCATAGCTGGGAGCCCCCCCTACAGGGCACTGTTCATAGCTAGGAGCCCCCCCTACAGGGCACTGTTCATAGCTAGGAGCCCCCCCTACAGGGCACTGTTCATAGCTGGGAGCCCCCCCTACAGGGCACTGTTCATAGCTGGGAGCCCCCCCTACAGGGCACTGTTCATAGCTGGGAGCCCCCCCCCCCTACAGGGCACTGTTCATAGCTGGGAGCCCCCCCCCCTACAGGGCACTGTTCATAGCTGGGAGCCCCCCCCCTACAGGGCACTGTTCATAGCTGGGAGCCCCCCCTACAGGGCACTGTTCATAGCTGGGAGCCCCCCCTACAGGGCACTGTTCATAGTTGGGATCCCCCCCTACAGGGCACTGTTCATAGTTGGGAGCCCCCCCTACAGGGCACTGTTCATAGTTGGGAGCCCCCCCTACAGGGCACTGTTCGTAGTTGGGAGCCCACCCTAGAGGGCACTGTTCATAGCTGGGAGCCCCCCCTACAGGGCACTGTTCACAGCTGGGAGCCCCCCCTACAGGGCACTGTTCACAGCTGGGAGCCCCCCCTACAGGGCACTGTTCATAGCTGGGAGCCCCCCCTACAGGGCACTGTTCATAGCTGGGAGCCCCCCCCTACAGGGCACTGTTCACAGCTGGGAGCCCCCCCCTACAGGGCACTGTTCATAGCTGGGAGCCCCCCCCTACAGGGCACTGTTCACAGCTGGGAGCCCCCCCCTACAGGGCACTGTTCATAGCTGGGAGCCCCCCCCCTACAGGGCACTGTTCATAGCTGGGAGCCCCCCCTACAGGGCACTGTTCATAGCTGGGAGCCCCCCCTACAGGGCACTGTTCATAGTTGGGATCCCCCCCTACAGGGCACTGTTCATAGTTGGGAGCCCCCCCTACAGGGCACTGTTCGTAGTTGGGAGCCCCCCCTACAGGGCACTGTTCATAGCTGGGAGCCCCCCCTACAGGGCACTGTTGATAGTTGGGATACCCCCCTACAGGGCACTGTTCATAGTTGGGAGCCCCCCCTACAGGGCACTGTTCATAGTTGGGAGCCCCCCCTACAGGGCACTGTTCGTAGTTGGGAGCCCACCCTAGAGGGCACTGTTCATAGCTGGGAGCCCCCCCTACAGGGCACTGTTCACAGCTGGGAGCCCCCCCTACAGGGCACTGTTCACAGCTGGGAGCCCCCCCTACAGGGCACTGTTCATAGCTGGGAGCCCCCCCTACAGGGCACTGTTCATAGCTGGGAGCCCCCCCCTACAGGGCACTGTTCACAGCTGGGAGCCCCCCCCTACAGGGCACTGTTCACAGCTGGGAGCCCCCCCCTACAGGGCACTGTTCACAGCTGGGAGCCCCCCCCTACAGGGCACTGTTCATAGCTGGGAGCCCCCCCCCTACAGGGCACTGTTCATAGCTGGGAGCCCCCCCTACAGGGCACTGTTCACAGCTGGGAGCCCCCCCTACAGGGCACTGTTCACAGCTGGGAGCCCCCCCTACAGGGCACTGTTCATAGCTGGGAGCCCCCCCTACAGGGCACTGTTCATAGCTGAGAGCCCCCCCTACAGGGCACGGTTCATAGCTGGGAGCCCCTCCTACAGGGCACGGTTCATAGCTGGGAGCCCCCCCTACAGGGCACTGTTCATAGTTGGGAGCCCCCCCTACAGAGCACTGTTCATAGTTGGGAGCCCCCCCTACAGGGCACTGTTCATAGTTGGGAGCCCACCCTAGAGGGCACTGTTCATAGCTGGGAGCCCCCCCTACAGGGCACTGTTCACAGCTGGGAGCCCCCCCTACAGGGCACTGTTCACAGCTGGGAGCCCCCCCTACAGGGCACTGTTCATAGCTGGGAGCCCCCCCTACAGGGCACTGTTCATAGCTGGGAGCCCCCCCCTACAGGGCACTGTTCACAGCTGGGAGCCCCCCCCTACAGGGCACTGTTCATAGCTGGGAGCCCCCCCCCTACAGGGCACTGTTCACAGCTGGGAGCCCCCCCCTACAGGGCACTGTTCATAGCTGGGAGCCCCCCCCCTACAGGGCACTGTTCATAGCTGGGAGCCCCCCCTACAGGGCACTGTTCATAGCTGGGAGCCCCCCTACAGGGCACTGTTCATAGTTGGGATCCCCCCCTACAGGGCACTGTTCATAGTTGGGAGCCCCCCCTACAGGGCACTGTTCATAGTTGGGAGCCCCCCCTACAGGGCACTGTTCGTAGTTGGGAGCCCACCCTAGAGGGCACTGTTCATAGCTGGGAGCCCCCCCTACAGGGCACTGTTCACAGCTGGGAGCCCCCCCTACAGGGCACTGTTCACAGCTGGGAGCCCCCCCTACAGGGCACTGTTCATAGCTGGGAGCCCCCCCTACAGGGCACTGTTCATAGCTGGGAGCCCCCCCTACAGGGCACTGTTCATAGCTGGGAGCCCCCCCTACAGGGCACTGTTCATAGCTGGGGCCCCTCTCCCACCAAGCAGCGGGGACCGTCCGCCCGGGGGCTCCAGTGCAGGAGGGAGGAGAGAGATGACAGGGAGGAGAGGCCGGCCGAGGGAGGAGTCAGGCCGCAGCTCCTGCTCCGTGTCCTCCGGTCCTCGCAGTGTGCGGCTCCCGTCTCCTCCCTGCCGGCCACCATGGCTCTCCGAGCCCGCGCTCTATATGACTTCCGCGCTGAGAACCCGGGCGAGGTGTCCCTGCGGGAGGCGGAGGTGCTGAGCCTGTGCAGCGAGCAGGACATCGAGGGCTGGCTGGAGGGGGTGAACAGCCGCGGGGAGCGGGGGCTCTTCCCTGCCTCCTATGTGGAGGTGGTCCGGGGAGAAGCGGCCGCTCCGCCGCCTCCACCACCGCCGCCTCCTCCGCCCGCAGACTCCCGTTACGCCAACCTGCCTCCCGGCGGCTACGAGCCGGCGGCGCCCCCCAGCTTCTCTTACCCCGCCGTACAGTCCGCCCGGCCGGCCGCCCTCCACTACCAGCACAGCCAGCCGAGCGATGACGACTGGGACGACGAGTGGGACGACAGCAGCTCCACGGCCGCCGACGAGGCCCCGGCCACCGGTTACTATGGAGGCGGTTTCCATGACGACAGCAGCAGGTACCGCTTGTCAACCCCTGGGCCGTACTCTACCACCGCCTCCAGCGCCACCGCCGCCTCGTCCCAGGCCAAGGGCTCGGCCACCGTCAGCCGGAACCTCAACCGCTTCTCCGCCTTCGTGAAGAGCGGCGGCGAGGCCTTCGTGTTGGGGGAGGCGGCGGGTTTTGTCCGGGACGGGGACAAGCTGTGTGTGGTACAGGGTCCGCACGGGCCGGAGTGGCAGGAGAACCCGTACCCCTTCCATTGTACCATCGATGAACCTACCAAGCAGACCAAATTCAAGGGCATGAAGAGCTACATCTCGTACCGCCTGATGCCCAGTCACACTGGGCAGCACGTCCACCGCCGCTACAAGCACTTCGACTGGCTCTACGCCCGATTGTTGGAGAAATTCCCCGTCATCTCCGTGCCCCGCATCCCCGAGAAACAAGCCACCGGCCGCTTCGAGGAGGACTTCATCTCCAAACGGCGGAAAGGCCTGGTGTGGTGGATGGACCACATGTGCAGCCACCCCATACTGTCCCGCTGTGACGCCTTCCAGCACTTCCTCACCTGCACCGACGAGAAGGCATGGAAACAAGGCAAGAGGAAGTGCGAGAAGGACGAGATGGTCGGGGCCAACTTCTTCTTGACCCTCAGCACCATGCCCGGAGCCACCATTCTGGAGCCGCAAGAGGTGGAGGCCAAGCTGGATGCCTTCAAGACGTTTGCCAAAAGGATGGATGAGGGAGTCCTCTTACTCAACCAGACGGCCGGGGAGTTCGCCCGCAAGCAAGCCTCAGGCTTCAAGAAGGAGTATCAGAAGGTGGGGATGGCCTTCAAGGGATTGGGTCAGGCCTTTGAGATTGACCAGCAACCCTTTTCAGCTGGGCTGAATCGGGCGATGTCTTTCACGGCGGATGCCTACGACACCATTGGGGAAATGTTTGCAGAACAGCCTCGCCAGGACCTGGACCCCATCATGGACTTACTAGCGATGTATCAGGGTCACCTGGCCAACTTCCCAGACATCATCCACGTCCAGAGAGGTAACCACTAACCGCGCTTGTCTCTTCTCTTGCAGGTCTGCTGTGGGGCACTTGAGGTGGCGCAAGAGATAACTGTGCCACCTGAATTGTGCAATTTTTAACTAGAAATGTCAGTGTAGTTGTATAAGGTGTCCGGCGACTTATATAGACCATCGTGGGGATGTAGAAAAGTTGGATTGCACAGAAGTTGAGGTTTTCTCAAGTTTCTCTCTTCATTCCTCTTATTCTAGTCTTAAGTGTTCCACAGCAGTTCTTCGCATGTACCAATGTCCGCTATAGCGCAGCCTTGACCCGTAGGATGTGAGCAGAGCCTTCGTAGTAGGTGCTAAGGGGTGGCCTGCCATTTTTTTTTTGTAATGACCTACCCTCTAGATAGATCTTCAGTAGTTGATGGACTGGGGTCTGTCGTTTGGGACCCCTGTCAATCAGCTGATTGTCTAGTGCAGCAGGTCAGATGTTATCAATGGACAGGGGAGGAAGTGCATCGCCGGCTTAAGTCCCATTGAAATCAATGGCAGCACTGCGCTGCTTCACCACTGCCTGCTCCTCTTCTGGCCAGGACTGGAAGTGACGTCCTGACTACGAGAAGCAGGAAATGGAGAAGCAGCGCAGTGCTCCCATTGATTTCAACGGGAACGTGGCCATGTCTAGTTGATATGCCACAAGCCGGTTGTCAGGGATACCCCTTTATGGTTGGTGTCACACCTCTCGGTTGTAGCGTGGCACATTGTGCCTTGTTTTGTTCTGGATGCGTTCTCTGCCTTGAAGTGACTAGGTTTGGTTGCTGTTTCATGTTGAGTCTGGTGGTCGTAGGACATTTTAGGGTCCTATCGGGACTGAATTCTCTTTTGAACTTCGTTTGCCCAGCAGTCGGGCCATGTCGTTTTAACCTAGTTCTCGGAAAGCTGGGTGACCATCTGTATGACGGCCTCCTCAGGGGTTGTAGCCCAGCCTTCTCTGAATAGGACCTTATACGCTGATATCTTCTACTCCTGCATCACGATTTGTTGTTCTGGGCTCCAGGAAAGCTTGGTGATGCCCCTCTGGGAGCCGTAATGGCGATCCTGACCAATGAGGACAGTTCTGGCACTTTTTTAATGCGTAGACGCCTTGTAGAATATTACATCCAACCCACTGAGGGGTTAGGGTTCATGGCGGTATTCGGTGGCCCGTAAATAGCGGTAAAATTCTGGCATTACTGAGACTCACATCCTTAATGTATGAAGGAAAAGGTAAAAAAAGTGCAGCCGTGCGGCATACGTGTTACATATGGCGCCGGCTTTCATAAATATTCAGCCAGAACTTGCGCAATTTCCCCATCTCATTGTTTGGTAAGCCGCGGTTCGCTCCACGGTTGTGGTGATATTTCCCTGTAGAGATGCCGACTGCCATGTCTTGTGTTACGTGCGAGGATCTTACTGCTGTAATAGGGAACAGATGGAGGTTTCTGCCCTCCTCTTCCCCCTCCGTCGGGTCGTCAGCTCTCGGATTCTCATGCAGTAGACGCGGCTCCTGTTTCCACGTCTTCTCGCGCTGATCCTCAGGGTGAGACGTCTTTCCTGTTCATAGTTTACTGTGGCAATAAGCCCCGGCGTGTTACTACAAGATTTACCGTAGGGGTAATAGAGGACCGCGGCCGATGTTAATCATCACAAGGTGGACATGAGCCCTCGGGGTGTATACTGCGGATGGGTTACTGTAGGCCCCCGGTCACACTTAGCAATGATTTCTCTGTTCTCTATTAATGAATGGACCTCTTAAAGGGATTGTCCACTTTATCAGACACCTTTTCAAATAACCTATAAGGGAGTTAATTGGGAGGTCCTCATCTCTTGGCCGGAGTGGAGAGCGGTTACAAGAGCGTCTCACGTTGTGGAGGACCTGACCTGTCCTTTGTTACACAGGCATCTCATTGATATGAATAGGCGCGGTGTAATTCTTCATTTTCCCCTATGGTGGCGCTGCTGGGAGGCTGAACACTTGGGCCGCATTCACACAGGCGGATGCAGTTTTGTTCCTTGAAACTTTCACCGTGTGGGTGCGCTTTTGATGCATACGCACTTTATTTACGTCCTGCGTTGCGTTCGCATTCACTGCATTTTTCACACGAGAAAAATGACGCGAGGGGGGGGGGGGTTCAACTGGTGTGATTTTCCCCCCCCAAATAACACGGGTACATTCATAAAGCCTTATAACTGCGCAAAAATTTATATCTTTTAGGGTTTTTGCGCTGGCCTTGCTATTATTGTAAAAACGTGGGAGGGGTTTTCATGAGGGGGCGTGGCCACCAGGAACTGACAGATTTATGTGTAATTTTCATCAGAAACTGGGATAAGTTATGCCAGTGATGTCTCCGCATTGTCAATTAGGTATGGGCTGCGGGTCGGACGGCTTCCATTGATTAAATCAGCTTGCGGAAATCGCAATTGCTATCCACTCATCTGAGCGGTCGTGCGAATGTTCTAGTCTTTCAATCTGTGTGGATCCCACAATAGAAATCCGGTCGCGTGAGACTGGCCTCAGGCCTCATGTTTACGGCATAACTGAATTGCGGAATCTCCGCTTCTCACCCGTGCAGACGATCCACAGTTCAGTATGCCCATAGCTGGGCGGATGTCATTTTTTCCGCGGCGTGCAGGTCAAAAACGCAGCATGTTCCATTTTTCTGCGGCCCCCACAGGGAGCGCATCTGCTGTGCAGAAGAAAGAAGATCCAGTCGCGACAGAGAAGACCCGCACCGCATCAGGACAGGTTAGAAAATGGCTTTTTAGGTCTCATCCTGCGGGCACAGGATTCCACCCTCAGAACCTGTGCGTGCCCGTGGGCATGAGGCCTCAGACTCTTGATGGAAATGTCAGGCTTCGTGAATTTCCCCCCACATGTGACATCTGTTTTCGCCGTGTTTTTTGCGCTCCCATAGATGTGCACGGCGGTTTTTGCTCTGGGAATACCGACCAAAATAGGGAATGCTGCAATTCTTTAGCGCACAACAGCGATCCGCACGTTAAAACGAACAAATAAAGTCTGGATGCAGCAATTTAATTCAGCGGGTCGGTATCAGTTGGTTAAAAATACGGCCTGCAGATGGGCTGCACACACCCGTGAGAATTAGCGCAGGTTTCCGCATGGATCATGTCCAATCGCTGGTGCCAGGATTAAGACACCTTGTGATCAGCGTATTGTCAAGGAATCCGTGTAAAGGCCATCTTACACGGACCAATCAGAAGCATTCTACTGCTCCTTCACCTGATCGTTACCTCCTATTAATGTTCCTTTTACACAGGACGACAGTAGGGTAAACGACGGCACCGGCACTGACGTCACCGCTAAGGTGCTCAGCGCTGCTGCAGAGCCCTTACAGACGGTCAGGTAAACAACGGCACGGGCACTGACGTCACCGCTAAGGTGCTCAGCGCTCCTGCAGAGCCCTTACAGACGGTCAGGTAAACGACGGCACGGGCACTGACGTCACCGCTATGGTAATCAGTGCTCCTGCAGAGCCCTTACAGACGGTCAGGTAAACGACGGCACGGGCACTGACGTCACCGCTAAGGTGCTCAGCGCTCCTGCAGAGCCCTTACAGACGGTCAGGTAAACGACGGCACGGGCACTGACGTCACCGCTAAGGTGCTCAGCGCTCCTGCAGAGCCCTTACAGACGGTCAGGTAAACGACGGCACGGGCACTGACGTCACCGCTATGGTAATCAGCGCTCCTGCAGAGCCCTTACAGGCTTCACCGCTGGATCGCGGGCTTCTCGCTCAGCGCTTCGCCCCCTATGGGAGCCTTTACTCAGAACAAGAAGCCCGCGATCCAGCGATCGTCTTTCTGCTGACTTTCTGTAACAGGTGAACGGATAGGGGCGATGATCTTCCCGTGTAAATGGCCCATAAGAATCATCAGTTGTTGGCAGCACGTAAACACCGACAACAATGGGGCTATCACCATAATGGTTTCGGCACATATAGGACTACGGATTGCTTCATGAACATGGCACCACAAGACTGCCGATCGGCTTCCAAAATGTTGATGGGTGCTTGTAAGTGGGCTCCTAATGGGTAGGGATTGTCCAATGTGGAGAAGGGGGCTTAAGGGGTCTTTTCCCTCCCAGTACAAGAGTAATTAACTTTGGGAGGAGTTCATCAACAGTGCCCTAGCCTACTCTTGTCATAAAGGCAGAAAGTCCTGTGTTGTTTTTTTGTTTTATGTCTCACTTTTACGCCGTGGACAGAAAGGGTGACGATGATGGTTTTTAGACTGATTTAAAGTGACCTTTCAGTTTTGGGATGGGAGGGCAGATGGGATATATAACTCTTAGATATAACTAACGGCAGCCTTTTTGTACAGGGTGCTGTTTTTGGGCAGCTGCCATTTCCCAACTATACTATGCACTGATCATGTGAGCAGCACTGGCCAATCGCAGAGCAGGTATAGGATTTCCAATGCGCTAACACTACCAATGAACCATATGTAATTAGGCCATGTAAAGATGGCGGCAGCCATCATGGCTGCCCTAAACTGTCAGGAAGAATTGAGAGACCGCTGATAAGATCATCTACAGGTAATAGCCCCCTCTAATCTCTGGACAGAATCGTGTCCCAAAACCCGGAGGGTCGCTTTTAAGAACTTCAGCTACCTAAAATATATGGCGTCTCGCTCTGGAAGTCGGGCTGCATAAAAAGTGCTTACCTCTAGATGTATTGAAAGATGTGACAAACTTCTCATCAGCGTACAACGCTGCGGCGCAAATAATGGAAAGGCGAACTTCCGAAAACCCTCCTGAATAAATCCCCCCCATGTCATCTTTTTTTAAATAAGGGAGATGGATACCCAGAGGAGCGTGAGTGGCCATTTGAGTCTCCTCACTTATTTATAGTATATAGTTGCTCTCCCTAAGGAGAAAAGAGCGTTTCTGATCTTTTTTAAAAAGCTCCTCTGTTACGATCGCAACACAGCAACATGTCATCCACAATGACATCATGTGACTGCGGCAGCATGACAGGATGTATGATGTCATCACACGTTATAGATGTGACCCCCTCACCCATCATATGTCGTATATTTCATGGACCTAGCATGGCAGCTTCTTGTATGTGGTGTTGGTGCAGTTTGTAGCTCTTGGTCCTCGGTCTAAAATCTGTATCAGGCCCCGCTTACCCTCCACCATTTCTAATACTGGTCCGCTTGCACAAGGGGCTAGTACAGCTGATACACCTGGTGCGAATGTACCCGGGAGCTTGTTTTTGGGGATGTGAGAAGCGTATAGAAGCAGACAGCAGAGCTGGCATGTGGATGTTGGCACGCAGCGATCGGTGACATTCCTGCCATGACCTCACTCCGAGCCACTGTTATCTATGCACATACCCTGTGTGATTGTGGAGGAACGTCCTGTTGTTTCATAGCTAGTCGCCCACACGTTGCAGATTAAAGGTGCGTTCACATGCATTGGAAAAATCCGCAGCATTTCCGCACCAAAAACCGCGCCAAAATCATCTGCTGTTTTTTTCTAGACTTTGACTGTGTTTCAGCTGCAGGTTCGCAGCTGATTTCCGCCAGTGACGGCGTTCCCCGTCCCCTCACCTCCAAATACTGAGCCCTCAAAGCAGCGCCCGTCGCTCACCTGGCAGCCACTACTGAATGCCACCACTGAATGCCACCACGGCCGGCGTAGAAGTTGTTCGGTGGGGGATGCGCGCTGTAATAGGGGCTCAGTATTTGGAGGGGAGCACTGTAGTTGCTGAAATCAATCAAGAACTGGACCAAAGAAAGCCGGTAGATGAGGCAGCGCTCCTGAGAATAGTTAGGGAATAAAGCTTCCAAAAAAAAGGGGGTTGACTTACCTGGCGTGAGTGGACCGTCCACCACGCCTGGGGTCTCCGTTAGCGGCAGAGGCGTAACTTGAAGCTCCTGGGCCCCAATGCAAAACCCCCAACTATAATGCTTTATTCATACTACTAGGCTCCCTATATGGAGAAGAGAGGCCTTATGTCCCCCTAAGGCTCCTGGGCCTGGGTGCAACCGCATCCCCTGCATCCCCTATAGTTACGCCAGTGGTTAGCGGTATCAATATTAAGTAGGTGGTGTTAGAGGTGCAGATCCTTCCTGGTCACGTGGACATCCTATAGTCAGAGAGCGTCAAAGGGGAATTCCAAATCCAGGATTGGTTGGAGAAAGAAATAGTAACAAGGTATATAAAAAAAAAAGAACCCGGCGCTCCAGAAAGAGGATCATGAGATAGTAAATGGTGACTTCACACGTGTTGTTTATAGGCTTCAGCTGTTTGACCATACCTCTTCTGGGGTCTGGAGGGCTGGCTTGCAGTAACCATGAATATGAGGGAGTGTATTGGAACGGCTCATACAGAGGTCAGGAATAGATGGATGATCACATGATACCCAAGTCATGTGACCGGGAGCAAGACTTACATTCCTTAGTCATTATGATAATACCAGGGACCTCGGTGGGGTAAGAATACGACTCGGGTCACGTCTCAGAGCGCATAGTCACGTGTCTATAATACCTGGACCAATAGTGTGTTTTGGTTTTTTTATGTGGATTTTGCTGTGGATTTTTCAGCTGCATTTCTGGTACCTTTTAGTGTGAATTTCACAGTTTGCAAGGATATGTTCAAAGGGCAGAATTTGCTCTGGAAGTTTCCATATGAATGCCACTCCTGAACACCGTGTCAAAATCCGCAGCATTCTGCCATGGGTTTTGGCACGGAGCTAGCCCTGACTATGGGCAAATGTTGCATGCGGAATTCTGACACTTTTCTGCCAGTTACTGCATTAAGAAGCATTTTGATGCCCTCAAGAATGGAATGAACCTTCCAACGGGATTCTTGCACCAGCGAAGAATATAAAAGATCTGAGGGAGGTCAAGAGGGGTGTTCTTAAGCAAAGCACCCAGGGTGTGTGGAGACACCTGGGGGGGGAAAGGCATCATCTCTCCCCAATAGAGCACCCAGAAGGGGTGCATTTCCCAATCCTTGTTTTAGAAACTTGGTAAAAACTCATACATTGATTTGAAGGAATGCTGCCATCCAATAGGTGGCGCTGCAGAGGTATTGTTTCACCTTCTTTGTTCGCAGGTCTGAAGGACAGATTTCACATTCCTTGTCACTGGACTAATTATTTACTGTTATGGTCGTCCCTCCCTGGTGTTTATCTAACTGCTATTGATCCCAACATGTCTGTGCCCTCTCATCCTGTCTCTGGTATTTATCTAGTGCACATTAGGTTCACTATGTTCCTGCCCTCCCATGTGATCATGTGTATTTATTACACATGTCTTTAGATTTGTTCCATTATGCCTGAGGAAGGCCCTTGTGAGGTCTGAAAGCTCGCATTAACATCATGTATCTTTGTTAGCCATTAAAAGGCATCATATCTACAAGATTACTTGGTTTCTCTTGCAGGGAACAATCACGTTTTGCATTAAAGGAGATGTCCCGCGCCGAAACGGGTTTTTTTTTTTTTTAAACCCCCCCCCCGTTCGGCGCGAGACAACCCCGATGCAGGGGTTAAAAAAACCACCCGCACAGCGCTTACCTGAATCCCGGCGGTCCGGCGTCTTCATACTCACCTGCTGAAGATGGCCGCCGGGATCCTCTGTCTTCATGGACCGCAGGGCTTCTGTGCGGTCCATTGCCGATTCCAGCCTCCTGATTGGCTGGAATCGGCACGTGACGGGGCGGAGCTACACGGAGCTACACGGAGCCCCATAGAGAAGAGGAGAAGACCCGGACTGCGCAAGCGCGGCTAATTTGGCCATCGGAGGGCGAAAATTAGTCGGCACCATGGAGACGAGGACGCCAGCAACGGAGCAGGTAAGTATAAAACTTTTTATAACTTCTGTATGGCTCATAATTAATGCACAATGTACATTACAAAGTGCATTATTATGGCCATACAGAAGTGTATAGACCCACTTGCTGCCTCGGGACATCTCCTTTAAGAAGTGACTTGTCACTAATTCATGCAAAAATGCTTGTTTCTGTGTCAGAATTCGGCATGTGGCAGAATGCCGTGGATTTTGCCATAATTTCTGGAGATGGAATTTACAGTGGAAAATTCAGCTACAAATCTTCAGCATTTCTGCAACAAAATCCTCTGTCAGTTTACGGCTGTGGAACCTCCTGGGAATAGGTCATCAGTAGTACCAGCCTAATTGATGGAATTTTAAAACTCCCATTGAAGTCAATGGGTGTGTAGGAAGAAAACAAACCATGGAATGCACCGCTTCCTATGCCATGCAAATTCAGACCTTTTTAATGTATCCATTTACTTCTTGAATGGGCGGGGGTTTTTTTTCCGTCCATCTAAGTAAAAAAACAAAACAGTGGCGGGCACTTACTGGGAACCCTCCCCTTCCCGGTGACTTTGAACTCTGTAGACTTGAGTTGTGGCATACTTCCATACGTACGAGCGCTGGTAATTGGAAGATGCTGTATGGGTTACCCACAGAGCAGCGTGCGGTGTGTACTGACATCTAGGAGGAATGCTCTGAAATCTCATAGACTTCACGTTCTTCATAACGGGCTGGAAGCGCATTTCTGTAGCTGCTGTATTGGGGCTACACAATAAGGTCGATTTGGGGGGGGGGGGGACCAGGAGCGGTGCGGAGGTTTGGCGGGGCACGGTTGTAGTGTGCATATACCTGCCTGCTTCTAGCAGCTAGAAGGACCCTCCTAAAGGGCACTTTCATGTATATGAGAAACTTACATGAAGAAAGTGTCTGGAAAAAAACTTGTCCATCATTTTAATCGTATGATTACGTTTTCAACATTGCATGTGTGGTATGCGACTTGATCATTTTTTTTCGTTTGTTTTTTTTTTTTTTTACTCTTCCCCCATCACAGCAAACGCACACATTAAAGGGGTTTAAAAAAAAATAAACTTCTACACTCGCCTATTCTTCCACAGGCAGTCTCCTTACCGCAACTTCTCAGTGCTGATCTTCTGCAGTCCTCCGGGTTACGTTGCCTCCAGCCGGCCGGCTTGTTATGAAGGCTGCATTACTCTCAATCTCCTTCCTGCAGGTCAGTGAAGGTCCCATCCCTGTGATGTAGTGTTCATTGGCTAGGATGAATGCTGATCTATTGCCGAGACAGCGGGCATGAGCAGTGTCTGCAATAGCTCAACACTCCCCCTGCTGGACTGTGACGTAACTTACATTGCCGGGCAGGAAGGAGTGTGCCTGTGAATGTACGTAATGTCACAGGAACCAGAAGAATCAGCCAGCTGGAGGTGAGGTGACCACCCCGGGACTGCAGGTAGGATTGCCACCTTTGTCACGAAAAAAAATACCGTTCATGGTAAAAAAAAAAGGTGTGGCTTATCGCAGCATTTTTATTCTCCTTTATCTCCTGGATCCCGTCCAGCAGCTGTGGACATGTGCAGGATCCAGGCCAGCGTGTTCTCGTGAGTAGATGACGTTTAGTGTGAACAGACGCTCGCATCATATACAATCTACACACAGGCACGTGTGATGTCCCCCCTCAGAGCGGCCCCAGTGGTAATAGTGACATCCCCCTGAGAGGCCCCAGTGGTAATAGTGACATCTAACAGTGGCCCCCTGTGGTAATAGTGACACCCCACAGCGGCCCCAGCGTTAATAGTGACATCTCACAGTGGCCCCCAGTAGCAATAGTGACACCCCCCACAGAGCGGCCCCAGCATTAATAGTGACCTCCCACAGAACGGCCCCATTGGTAATAGTGACCTCTCACAGTGGCTCCCTGTGGGAATAGTGACACCCCACAACAGAGCGGCCTCAGCGTTAATAGTGACCTCCCACAGAGCGGCCCCAGCATTAATAGTGACATCCCACAGTGGCCCCCTGTAATAATGGTAACATCCCACATAAGCTGGCCAAACACCAATACTCCCCTACCGCCAGCGTTCCGGTGCACTTGTGGGTCCCCATCCTTCCTGCAGGCTGCCGCAATGTCCTCCATGCCGGCAGAGCATATCTCTCTGAAAGCGCAGTTTGAATTCCCCGCCTCCAGCAACGATTATGCTCTGATTGGCTAGCCAGCGCCGGCCAATAAAAGCTGGCACTGGGTTAACCAATCACAGCCATTCAATGACGTCATTGAATGGCTGTGATTGGTTAACCCAGCACCGGCTTCTAATTGGCTGACGCCGGCACTGGCTAGCTAATCAGAGCATTATCTTTGCTGGAGGCGGGGAATTCAAACTGCGCTTCCAGGAAGAATGCAAATATACCGACCTTTAATAGGCTGGTAAAAAAAAATGTATCGGCCTGGTGAAGGATCAGGAGAGGATCAGTGAGGGCTCCTGCACACCAGCGTTTTCCTAACACTGCGATATCGCTATGTTTTTTTTTCTTTAACGCAAATGTCATTGGGACTTTCTAACGTTAAAAAACGTATCGCTCAAAAATTGCAAGTTTGTGCTTTGTGATATGTGTTTTTAACATTAGAAGGTCCTACTGATAATTGCGGTAAAAAAAAAAAACTGCCATATCGCAGTATTAAAAAAAAACGCAAGTGTGCCGGGGCCCTGAGGTGAAGTAGACTGACAAGGAAGCAATGGGGTTTTTTAAATGACAGAACCCCATTAAGCATACGGTGGGGGGCTGCTAGCCGCTTGGCAGGTTATGATAATAGGATCTATTCACACTGCAGAAACTGTCCGCCAAAATCCATTTCTTCCATATTCATGGTGGTGGATGTTGGCAAGCCCTAGCCAGATGAATGAGATGCCAACCTCTACAAATCGGCTGTGATCGGGCTGCCTGGTGTCGCCTCTCAGACAGTCTTGCGTTTAAAGAGACACTCTGGTCCTGGGCTACCGGTAGTAAGGATGTCCACATCGGTAGTCGAAGACACTACATGTTGTCCTAATTGGCCAGTGCTGGTCACGTGGGCAGCCCAATCAGTATGTAGTGTCTTAGACTACATGCACAGGTGGTCGGAGAAGCTCATGCGGCCATCTTTGTTAGTCCAAGGCTGGAGGGTCGCTGTAAGACCAAATGTACACAGCCATAATGTGGTCTACACAGACCCCCCACCTTTCATGTGAAAGCAGGCAGTAAGTGGACATGCCATTCTTCTATGCGGGCTGACTGCATGCAAAAAGCCTCATAGGCTATAATGTGCAATATATAAGCCAGCACACGGCCCTAGATTACAGCCGTGTGCCTTTAAGGTACCGTCACATTTGGCAGATTTGTTGCAGGTTTTTCACAGCGAATCCACATCAAACTCTACTGTATGCAGAAAATCTGAGGACGCCCACTAAGCCCACAACATGTGAAGATGCCCTCAAGCGGGGGGCACACGGGGCTGACTTGTCCACAGTGGGCATTCTGCAGCAGCCTGCCTCCAAACCTCGTGCCATTTGGGGCAGATTTTGAAGCAGCTTTTTTTGCGTATTTCTGTGCGGAATTCAGGATGTAGCTCGGGATCAGTACAGTATAAGTAATGTATGTACACAGTGACTCCACCAGCAGAATAGTGAGTGCAGCTCTGGAGTATAATACAGCATGTAACTAAGAATCAGTACAGGATAAGTAATGTATGTACACAGTGACTCTACCAGCAGAATAGTGAGTGCAGCTCTGTAGTATAATACAGCATGTAACTCAGAATCAGTACAGGATAAGTAATGTGTGTACACAGTGACTCCACCAGCAGAATAGTGAGTGCAGCTCTGAAGTATAATACAGCATGTAACTAAGAATCAGTACAGGATAAGTAATGTATGTACACAGTGACTCTACCAGCAGAATAGTGAGTGCAGCTCTGTAGTATAATACAGCATGTAACTCAGAATCAGTACAGGATAAGTAATGTGTGTACACAGTGACTCCACCAGCAGAATAGTGAGTGCAGCTCTGAAGTATAATACAGCATGTAACTAAGAATCAGTACAGGATAAGTAATGTGTGTACACAGTGACTCCACCAGCAGAATAGTGAGTGCAGCTCTGGGGTATAATATAGGATATAACTCAGGATCAGTGGAAGATAAGTAATGTATGCACACAGTGACTCCACCAGCAGAATAGTGAATGCAGTGCTGGAGTATGATAGGGAATGTAACTCCGGATCAGTAGTGGATAAGTAGTGTATGTACATAGTGACTCCACCAGAAGAATAATGATTGCATCTGGGGTATAATACCGGCCAAACTGAGGATCAGTAGAGGATAAGTAATGTATGTACACAGTGACTTCTCCAGCAGAATGATTGCAGCTCTGGGGTATAATTCAGGATGTAACTCGGGATCAATACAGTATAAGTAATGTATGTATACAGTGACTCCACCAGCAGAATAGTGAGTGCAGCTCTGGAGTATAATACAGCATGTAACTCAGGATTTGTGCAGGACAATTAATGTATGTACACAGTGACTCCACCAGCAGAATAGTGAGTGCAGCTCTGAAGTATAATACAGGATGTAACTCAGGATCAGTACAGGATAAGTAATGTGTGTACACAGTGACTCCACCAGCAGAATAGTGAGTGCAGTCCTGGAGTATGATAGGGAATGTAACTCAGGATCTGTGCAGGATAAGTAATGTATGTACATAGTGACTCCACCAGCAGAATAGTGAGTGCAGCTCTGGAGTATGATAGGGAATGTAACTCAGGATCTGTGCAGGATAAGTAATGTATGTACATAGTGACTCCACCAGCAGAATAGTGAGTGCAGCTCTGGAGTATGATAGGTAATGTAACTCAGGATCTGTGCAGGATAAGTAATGTATGTATACAGTGACTTTACCAGCAGAATAATGATTGCAGCTCTGGGGTATAATACCGGCTAAACTGAGGATCAGTAATGCAATACATTTACTAGGTTGCTGGACTACTTATGTAGATTTCCGAGGAGTCGCTCTGCACTTTTGCGTTCCATTACTGATTCCAGGTATTTTCCGCAGTCTGGTCTTGCATTGCCTGGAAAGATGATGTAGTGCCGGCTGCAGCGTCCTGAGCTGCCCTGATCTTGGAGGGAGAGCGGCATCACGTCATGGCCTCTCCCATGGTCTGACCTCAGCAGTGAAACACTAGATGCCGGCCCTTTGTGTGCAGGAAGTGTTACTTCTCCCTGTTCTGTCTGCTTGGACCGGCTCGCTGGATGGGATTATTCTGACAATAGAACTGCTTTGGACTCTGTTTAGGAGTCAGTATGTCTGTCTGGGCCACAAATCCGAAATGGTACAAACCCCCCTCCCCCTTCCCGCACTACGTTACATTTCAGCTGGGCTGAAAACCGCGAGAGAATAGTTGTCCAAGATTTGGGGGAGAAAGAAAAAAGGACTTTGGTCAAATGGAACTGAGAGGTGTAATTGTGGCGTGATTCAAAAGTCAGGGCCACCCAGCAAAGATTCAAGTAGGTAACTTTGTAACTCTTTGGCACTATGGTGGTGACTGTTGGCCATCTTGGCGGCGGCCATGTTGGATTGAGCCAAAAAAAACTTCAGTGGGAAGGAGATCATGAGATACATGATTTAAAGGGGTTGTCCCGCGGCCAAAATGAAAATTTTTTTTTTTTCACAGCTCAGTCCCCCATGTTCAGCAAACATCACAAACTACCCATGTAATTCGTTTGTATAGAGCGTTTCTACTCACCATGAAGCCGTTTTATGAAGTTATAAAATTCTTCTTCCAAGATGGCTGTCGTCATTTCCCAAGGTGCACCACTGGTCTTCTCCCATGGTGCACCGTGGATGTTCTTCTCCAGTCTGAGCTCCACTGCCGATTACAGCCACCTCATTGGCTGATCGGCACCACGTGACGGGAGCGGAGCAACGCGATGACGCGGAGAAGAGGGAGGAGCCAGGACGCAGCTCGTGAGCCCGGACCATCCAGAAGAGGAATCTTCAGTGCGCAAGCGCGACTGTTCCTGCGACCAGAGGAGAAGTTTGGTCGGCGCCATGGAAACGGGGACGCCAGCACAGGGGGGGGGACCCCCTGTAGGTAAGTGAATAACTTCTGTATGGCCAATATTTAATGCACGATGTATATTACAAAGTGCATTAATATGGCCATACAGAAGTGTATAACCCCACTTGCTGTCGCGGGACAACCCCTTTAAGGGTAGAACTTCAGCATGGATAAGTGCAATCGTATTTTTTTTTTTTTTTCATTATTATTTTAAATACCTGCAACCCTTTTGGATTTATGGATGATGTCTTGTTGACTATTAATCAAGTTATGTTGAATTATGTGATATGAAAAACACTAATCCCATATCTTTACAGGTACCAGAAGAAGCCACTAGCCTCTTCTGGTACAATTGAAATCATCTTAATGGTTGGCATTGCTTGGACAATCAGAGTAGTGATTGCCTGTCCGAGCAGTGTTTCCGGTCCCCAGGTGGCAACAGCTGTGCTTTTATGTGGACTGTTTGTAAAAACAGCTAGCACAGCTGTTGCCACTCGGATATCGGAAACACTGCTCGGACAACCAGTTCTCGGTTTGTCCTGGCTGTCTAGGTAGTGTAAACCATCGGGATGATCTCAGTTCTGTCCTTGATGGACCCCATTTCCATAGAAGTTTTTTTTTTTTTTTTATAGCTAAATCCAAGATGGCTGACAAGCACTCCCATAGCGCCATAAATGTTCCACAAAGCTTCCTACTTTGTTCAGAAGATATTCCAGGTGGCCCAGACCTTTGAATCGCCCATGTACATTATACAACTCTGTGTAGCCACTGGGCATTTATGTTTAGACAGTAGCCAAAAAATGAATGCACGTTTCTGGCTAGACTGGGCGCGAATACGTATGTGAATCAGAAGCGATGAGTCCTATGTTCTCGTAGTAAGTCTTCCACCCTGCTGGAGGGACTGACTCCTTCCGTGCGCTCACGTCATCCCCAAAGCTCGTCAGATCCCATGTCTGCCCCGGAGAAAAGTGGCATTTCGTGTAATGCTATACGCAATGGATTCCAGAAAGCAGACGCTGCACTAGACTTCATGGCGAGGCTGAAGGGCATTTATAAGGTTAACCACATCAGGACTCTAAGAGAGCTGGGGGCCTCTAATGAATACTCCCAATGGGGGCAAGGTGGTGTTACCACAAACCATTGCACATGTATAGATAGATGAGTGGACTTGTATACCCCCATCTGCCTGCTAACAGTAATGGAATCCATACAGGAATGAGCGAATTGCTCAGAAGGCAGCTTCCTTATACACAAAAAGTAGGTTCTTTAAAGCTGAGCCGTCCCTTTAAGCAAGACAGATTCCCTTCCCCGTGCCAGAAACCTCTCTGTGCATTGAAGAACCCTGCTGGGATTTTGGCAGTGTCTTGAGTACATAGGCTGGTCCTCGTAAAAACTGCAGCAAAATCCGCCGCATTTGGTGCAGAACTAGCCCCCTCATTTGAAAAGGTGGAATCCACACCGCAAAGCCGCGGCTAGTGACATGCTGTGGATTTACGTTCCGTACCGCAGGTCCAACTCCGCTGCGGATATTTACTGTAATGTGTGTGAATGAGATTTTGAAACTCGTACGCCCATTGCTGCTGCTGTAAGGCTGGGTTCACACAGGGCGGATTTGCCGCGAAGATTTTGTCCGGAATTTCGCCACGGCAAATCCGCCTGCGGCCGCTAATCCCGGGATTAGCCAGCCATGTGCACGAGATTTCTCAGAAATCTCGTCCACACGGGGCGGCAAAGTCCTTTTCAGGACTGAGATCATCAATATCAAGTTGGCGGGTCTACTTCTCAGGACCCCAACGATCAGCCGATTGAAGAGACTGTGGCACTCAAGTGAGCGCTACAGCCTCTTCTCAGGCCAGTGATGATATCATGTTCATCAGTCACATGGCCTAAGAGCAGCTTGGTTACATTCAAGTGAATGGGATTGTGGTGCTATATCAGGCACACCACTAAGAGATGTACGGCGCTGTTCTTTGCTGCAACGCTCACTTTATAAAGCTGATTGGTAGAGGTCCTGAGCAGCAGAAACTCTCCGATCTGAAATTGATGATGTATCCTGATAATAGGTCATCCATATCTGGGTCTTGCAAAACCTTTTAACCCCTTAAGGACCAGACCCTTTTTAGGGATATTAGCCCTGTGGCCTATTTTTTATTTTTTTTTCCTTTTTAACTACCAAAATTATTTTTGTTGCTTTTTTTTCTTTCCGTGACATATAGGGCGACTTTTAAATATCTGTTTTAGGCCGGCTGCACACGGCCGTGACGGGCTCCGCCGTGAAATTCCGCGGCTGAGCCCGTCACGGTGCCGCCCAGGAGACCCCATACTTAAATGCGGATCCGGCGTCCTCACTCCCGCTTGACGCTTTCCCGCCCACCTCCGCCACGTCATGTGACACGCCCACTGCGTCACATCACACGGCGGCGGTGGGCGGGGAAGCGTTTTCACGCTATCTTCCGCTGTGCTACAGCGGAAGATAGCGTGAACAGACGGCTTCCATTGACTTCAATGGAAGCCGTCCGCGCGTTCACCGCGGGTGAATTCACGGTGCGGAATTCCGCACCGTGAGCACTGAGCTATTAGGTTCAATAGAACCTAATAGCTGCGGGCAGCGCAGCGGATTTCCGCTGCGAATTACGCGGCGGAAATCCGTTCGTGGGAAGGAGGCCGTATAGTTTTAGTTGGGGTAAAAAGCTTAAAAAAAAAATAAGCATAAATAAAAAATTTTTTTTTAACATTTATGGTTTTGTTTTTTTAAAATTACTTTATTTTAGCGTAAATATGCTATGGGAACGGGTTTGTTTTGTTTCAGATGTTTTGATATATAGTATCTATTGTTTTGGATTACAGGGCGCATACAGCGGCTGTTTTTGTTGGCGTCGGCTTTGGGTTATTATGTATATATTGTTGTATTCTGTAATTTTTATTTATTTGTGTATGTAATTATGTTTTTTACTATCTATGTCCCTCATGATGTCATATAAGACCTCTGGGGGACATTCACATGTTTTTGGGTTTTTTTTATTTGACACTTTCCCACTGTAGCTGGGGCATCCACTTCTCCCCCCTCCTCCAGGTTATCGGCTGTGACTAACAGCTGACAGCCTGTCCTACTGCTGATTGATTGCAGAAGCAGGATGCTTTAATCACCACGGTTATTTTTACATGCGGCTTGGCTTTAGGGCTTATTCAGATGACCGTATATCGGCCAGGTTTTCACGCCGGCCGATATACGGTGTCCCTCTGCAGGGGGAGGAGGCTGGAAGAGCCAGGAAAAGTGCACTGAGCTCCTGCCCCCTCTCCACTATTTGCAATGGGAGGGTCTGGAAGGGGCGGGGCTAAGTTCTGGAACTTATCCCCACCCCCTCCCATTACAAATAGTGTCAAGGGGCGGGACACTCACAGCTGCGGGGTCCAGAGGGGAGATCGTGTTCTGACAGCGTGTTCTACACCGCAGATTCTGCTGGTGGAGATGAGATGCATCGGTACCGACATGGCCTATCTTGGATCTAAAGACAAATTTTTATTAATTTTTTTTTTTTTATTTTCATCTCCACTTTTCAAAATCCCCAGAAACTTGTTTTTCCATCAACATGGCTCTATGAGGGTTTTTGTGTGATGAGCTGTAGTTTTTATTGCTACCATTTCAGGGTGCATATAATGTATTGTAGAATTTCTAGGAGTTTCTTGGAGGGCAGGTTGAAAAAACACATCAGTTTTGTCATTTATATATTTTTTACACTATTCATCCATTTTTTTTTTGTTTAATCAGAGAAAGGTGAAAATAAAATATCTAAACATATGTATATGTCTCCACCCGTACAATAAATTGAAAATTATCCCTTACGGCAACTGCTGTTTGAGGAAAAATAGGGCCAAAATGCTTTTGGCATTGCAAAAAAAAAGTGCAATAAGTGATCAAAGTCATATGCACCCTAAAATTGTACCAATAAAAAGCTACAGCTCTCGCACACAAAAAGCAGGCCCTCAGAAAGCTCTGTCGATGGAAGAATAAAAACTTAAAGGGGGGGGGGGGGGGGAAACACTAAAAACAATGCCATACATGCTCTCTCCCTTGGTGAACCTTGTTTCATACAACAATCAACGTTATTTGTGGCATGTAATAGGTTAACAGCAGGGATCGGTGTTCTCCATGATCCCTGATGTAGCAGCTTGAGGCCAGCTATCAGTCACAGCCGACTCCCACTGCAGATGGTGCTGGCTCAACTATTATGCTTGTGACATCCATAAGTCGTGAACATACAGTATTTTACCTGCCCTCCTCCTCCTCCCCACGACGAATATGTAAGTCATGGGGCGCGATGGGGTTTAAATATCCAGCGTTTAACACCACATTTACATCCTGTACTCTGGGCTCAATAATTTACTCCTTTTTAAGAGGTCAGATCCCTGTTTGGCGCTAAAAACAACGCAGTACTTTCTGCATCTTGAAGTCCCCACTAGAGGGAGCACATTACTGAGTTCAGTGTATGCAATAAGCTCCGTAGCACCCTCTGGTGGTCATTACAGGCAAACTAAATTTTTATTTAACACTTGCAGGGAAAGTGTTCACATGGAGGCAGCTTCCCTTTCCTAAAATCAGCTAGGTGTGAGAGCAGGACCCAGGGTGGTCAGCTGTTCGCCGCCTGCATTCCGGGATGGGTTGTACAAGTTGGCACAACCCCTTTTAATTGGCATTCTTCGTGACATCAAATAATCCTTCTAAACAGCCGTGTGTGTGTGTGTATATATGTATATGTGTGTGTGTGTGTGTGTGTGTGTGTGTGTATATATATATATATATATATATATATATGTATATATGTGTGTGTATGTATGTATGTATATATATGTATGTGTATATATATATATATATATATATATATATATATATATATATATATATATATATATAGAAGGAAGATTCCTTTTCCTTACTACTTTGCGGAAAGCTGAAGGACCGGCAGTGTGTGGCAGCCGTTGCATCACTTTCTAGCTGTCTGACAGCGCGGGCGCCGCACGGATTGTGCCGCTTATCTCTGTTGGTGAATATGTTTATCTTGTCATTTCTGGCAGCAGCGGGTGAAGGGTTTCCAGCATATGAGTTGCCGCCTTGGTGGTGAAGCGAGCGCTCCCAGCACTTTCCGCCTGTATAGTCGCAGTCATTGATGTCCTCGCGGTGACAGTCATGTCTTTTGTGCAGCGCTCCTCCCTTGTAATAATGGAGCTGGAACTAGAAATATCCAGCATGACAAAACCAATGTGTAATCTGCTGTGCCCCGCTCCAGTAGTGTAGCCAGAGGGGCTTACTGCAGTCCGGAATATTCCTTTTTGGGCTGTGTTCGCACGTTGACGAATTTCTGCAGTAAAATTAAAGGTTCAGCAGAAAATTATCAGCTTTTTCCTCCTCATGTGAACAGGCGTTGCCTTAATCCCATGCACTTTAATGGGAAGCTTTTCTGCAGCGTTTTCCGCAAGATGTGAACGCACCCTTGGCGGGGTCTCCAATCTCGGACCTTTATAGCAAATTCATAAAGTATGCCTGATAGGTGCAGCAGGTCTCGCATCTGGGACCCTCACCTATTATGGGTTAAGGACCCCTTGGCCATCCTGAATGCGGTGACCATGAGGACAACAATAGCCAAGCGCCCTGCCCTATAGTACTGTGCAAAAGTTCTAGGCAGGTGTGGGAAAAAATGCTGTAAGAATGTTTTTAAAAATGGAAGTGTTAATAGTTCATTATTGTCAATTACCAAAATGCAAAGTGAATGAACAAAAGAGAAATCCAAGTCAAATCTTCATTTGGTGCGCCCGCCCTTCAAAACAGCATCCGTTCTTCTAAGTACGCTTGTACGGTCAGGGATTTTGTAGGATTACAGTCAGGTGTATGCTTAATCAATTATACCAAACGGGTGATAAGGATCATCATCATCTTATGTAGGTTGAAACAGTCAGTAACTGAAACGATACTCTGTAACGGTGTAGGAGGTTTAAACTGGGAGCAGCCAGGTGAGGTTGTGGAAGACAGTTTCATATCACAGGTCATACACCGTGCAGGACTGAGCACAGCAACAAGACACAAGGTAATTACAATGCCTTGTTCTTTCACTTTGCATTTTGTTAATTGACAGAATTAAATTCTAAACCTTTCTATATTTGGATGCCTATACACGGCGTATATGCGCTTACGTCTGCGTGTCAGCGGCCTCAAAGTGCGTTTAGACAGAACTATTGGCGTTCCGAAAACTGTCTGAACAAAAGTGAGCAATAATAATCGTTCAGTTTAAATGCAAGCCAGCGCCCCAACGTCGGGCGAGAATTGTTTCCATCTAGTCCGTTGCTCAGTTTCAGCCGGCATAAGGATCGGCGCCGGCTCGTTGGCTTCTCGTTGCGTGTAAGCACTGATCGCCCACTGTTTTACATAGGAATGTGAGGCGCTGAACGAGAAGGTCCTGATTCTCAGCGATGATATGCTGTGATTATGTCACCAGCGCGTTCGCTCGAAGAATCGTGCCATTAGGCTTATCTAACTTCACATAGTGATACTCGTACATTAATGTCACCTCCTACAGTTGTCGCGTTGTCCTACGTGCCGGTAGTGAGGAGACATGTTTGGGACTGTCGGATGTTGGATTAAAGTTTGTCTCTTGAAGTTATTCCCAATCCACAGGGCAGTGTTAACTTGCTGATCGGTAGGTGTCTCACCGCTGAGCCCCCGCCGGGCTCCCGTGTGCCGCTATCCTGTCACTGTGGGGGTTGCACTCTGAATAGAGCGCTGGCAGAGCATGTAGGGTCAGCACTTTACTCATTTCAAAGGAAGTGAAGGAAATCTCCGAGCGGGTAAGCAATGATCTTAAAGGGCCACTCTGGTGAAATGTTTGTTTTCATTCATTATGTAACTATCCCCTCAGTATATATAGGCTGGCTAGTATTACCTTGGGTATTTGTTCCTGGAGTCCTTCTCCTCAGGTCATGGGATCTCATCCTGCCCATCTGAGAATTACTTGGCTTTATGTTCTCTCTAGAAGTCAGTTTCTCAGTTTTGTATACCTCCTGTGTGATATTACATGTACTCTACCACACAAGCTCTTCAGAGGAGGCACAGATACTCCTGCCACAGTTACTGATGATCACAGTTATAATGGAGATCACAGCTCAGCCTTCTTACTGTATAATTATGGTCTTTAGTTTTATTTAGGTGAATATAGAATACAGAAGGCAATGGCAGCATCCTCCCAGCAGGCGGAGGTGGTACTAGTCATGTGAGGCTGTGCTAATGCATCATATGAGTGTTAGCAGAGCATAGAAAAAGTGAGCAGGGAGGAAAATGCGCATCAAAATGGTGCCTAATACGTATCAGACAGGAGGCTGCATTGCATGGAAGTGACTGCAGTATACATAGGAGACCTCCAGAATGTGACAGGTAATCGGTTGAGAGGGCGGGGACGGAAAAAATGTTTTGCCGGAGTGGCCCTTTAAGTAGTGCTGGGATTAATCATTTTAGGATCGCTTCAGTTGAGTGAAATCTATCTGTGGGCGACTCCCTTTTGCTCTGCCCCTTATGTATAACGTTTCCTCTTCTGCTGATGTGTAAATTCCGTACGGCGCTGCAGACTTTTATCTGCGTCATCCTCCTCGTCACCTTTGGATGCTCTTCTTGCTTACTCACAAGGAACATGAGTCCATCTGGCAGCCAGATCTGTGGCTGCGCTCTCCTACTTTTAAGATCGTCTGACGCTTCCGTATCACTTTTCATATGACTGTAAGTTGGCGATACTTGTTTATTGGTTCACAAGAAATGCTTAAAGGGGTATTCCATCTGAGACTCGGGCATATCTACAGGATATGCCATGAACTTCTGTTTGATGTAGCGATCTCTGGTTATGGCCTGGCTGAACACGGTGGTCGGGACTTGTAGGAACAGCCAGTTGGGCCACCAGGTGCTCCACTGTTTCTGCAACTCAAGATTTGTGCAAACCGACTGCAGCGGCTTAGAGTCTGACAACTCCTCCTGTCCTGGGAGTCTGATGACAACTCCTCCTGTCCTGGGAGTCTGATGACAACTCCTCCTGTCCTGGGAGTCTGATGACAACTCCTCCTGTCCTGGGAGTCTGATGACAACTCCGCCTGTCCTGGGAGTCTGATGACAACTCCGCCTGTCCTGGGAGTCTGATGACAACTCCGCCTGTCCTGGGAGTCTGATGACAACTCCGCCTGTCCTGGGAGTCTGATGACAACTCCGCCTGTCCTGGGAGTCTGATGACAACTCCGCCTGTCCTGGGAGTCTGATGACAACTCCGCCTGTCCTGGGAGTCTGATGACAACTCCGCCTGTCCTGGGAGTCTGATGACAACTCCGCCTGTCCTGGGAGTCTGATGACAACTCCGCCTGTCCTGGGAGTCTGATGACAACTCCGCCTGTCCTGGGAGTCTGATGACAACTCCGCCTGTCCTGGGAGTCTGATGACAACTCCGCCTGTCCTGGGAGTCTGATGACAACTCCGCCTGTCCTGGGAGTCTGATGACAACTCCGCCTGTCCTGGGAGTCTGATGACAACTCCGCCTGTCCTGGGAGTCTGATGACAACTCCGCCTGTCCTGGGAGTCTGATGACAACTCCGCCTGTCCTGGGAGTCTGATGACAACTCCGCCTGTCCTGGGAGTCTGATGACAACTCCGCCTGTCCTGGGAGTCTGATGACAACTCCGCCTGTCCTGGGAGTCTGATGACAACTCCGCCTGTCCTGGGAGTCTGATGACAACTCCGCCTGTCCTGGGAGTCTGATGACAACTCCGCCTGTCCTGGGAGTCTGATGACAACTCCGCCTGTCCTGGGAGTCTGATGACAACTCCGCCTGTCCTGGGAGTCTGATGACAACTCCGCCTGTCCTGGGAGTCTGATGACAACTCCGCCTGTCCTGGGAGTCTGATGACAACTCCGCCTGTCCTGGGAGTCTGATGACAACTCCGCCTGTCCTGGGAGTCTGATGACAACTCCGCCTGTCCTGGGAGTCTGATGACAACTCCGCCTGTCCTGGGAGTCTGATGACAACTCCGCCTGTCCTGGGAGTCTGATGACAACTCCGCCTGTCCTGGGAGTCTGATGACAACTCCGCCTGTCCTGGGAGTCTGATGACAACTCCGCCTGTCCTGGGAGTCTGATGACAACTCCGCCTGTCCTGGGAGTCTGTCACGATCATAGAAACTTTGTGGATCCAAGTCATTAGCTTCACACTGTGTGAACACGTTCATTATATGCACAGGGAAAGTCCCCATGAGTAGTCGTAGGCTGGGTCACCCAACCGAGGCCAAAATTGTATCTTTCTGTTCACAGGGGGTTGCATGTGTTTTTTATATTGTTGCAGACTGCACCTTCCTATATCGTGCGTCACCAGTAACCCCTTAAGGACCAGACAATTTTTAGGGATTTTGCCCATGTGGTAGTTTTACTGCTGTAACTTTTTTTTTCAATTAGCTACCAAAAGTATTTTTGTTTCAATTTTTTTCTATTTTTTTCCCCCCCATATCTAGGGCTATTTTTTTTTCTTCTTTCTTTTCTAAAGCCTAGTGCCCACGGCCGTGACTGGCTCCGCAAGCGGAATAACGCAGCAGAGCCCGTCACGGCGCCCCCCAGAGACCCCATACTTACCTGCAGATCCGCCGCCCGACGTCCTGCATGATGCTCGGGCGCGCATGCGCAGTAGAGCCGATGACGCGCCGGCAGGGTCATGTGACGCGCCAGCTGCGTCACATGACACGCCCACCGCATCTTACGGCGTGGCTGCCGGTAGGCGGGGAAGCGTCTTCACGCTATTTTCCGCTGTGCTACACAGCAGAAGATAGCGTAATGGACGGCTTCCATTGACTGCAATGGAAGCCGTCCGCGCCAAAATAGAACATGCCGTGGGTGAGTACGTATGATTTCACGGTGCAGAATTCCGCGGTGAAATTCCGCACCGTGAGCACTGCTCTATTAGGTTCAATAGAACTTAATAGCAGCGGGGCAACGCCGCAGATGGAAATCCGCCTGTGGGAATTAGCCCTAACTTTTTTCCGTTTTTAGTTTTATTGGAGGTAAAAAGCTAAAAAAAACCTTTTGTAACATTTATAGTTGTATTTTTTTTTAATTACTTTATTTTAGCGTAAATATATTATGGGCATGAGTTCCTCATTTTGTTTCAGACATTTTGATATAGAAATGCATGGTTTTGGATTACAGGGCGCAGACTGTTTTGGTTGGCATCGGCTTTGGGTCATTTTTTTCTTTTTTATGTATATATTTTTATTTTATTCTGTAACTTTTTTTTTCCCACTTGTTTTTGTAACTATTTTATTTTACTATTTATGTCCCCCATGGCATCATATAAGACCTCTGGGGGGCATTCACATGGTCATCTTTTTTTTTTTTCTTTGACACTTTTCCACTGTAGCTGGGGCATCCATAGGAGCCCCAGCTACAGGGAAAACATCCCCTGTAATGACACTGATCAGCCTTATTAGTGACTATTATCTGCTAGGACCTGCAGCTTTGTTCTAATAGAGTGCTCCCGGCGGTCACGTGACCGCGAGGTCCAATAATGGAAGTAATACTTTCACTTCTTGGTACACAGTGCTCATTGACCATATATTTTTCATTTTATTTTTTTTATGGTCAATTGCTGACATATGCTGCATTATGGCTATACCGCCACCTCACCAAGTGTTTTCATGGGCAGATAGTAATAGGCCGCTGTTAGGCACATCGGTCATTTTAAAACCCAACTTTGTTCTGTCTATAGAAACCTTTTATAGAAGAGACAAGGATCAGACTCACAGTGGGATGGGGGAGTTCTTAAGGCTTTTTATATACTCAGTGACAACCAACCCCCCTTTCCCCATCCTGCCCAAGGGCTCTTTTACATAAGACGATGATCAGGCAAGAACGTTTAGAGTCTGTTAAATCATTGGGACGTGTGAAGGCGCCACCGATCCCCAATGAGCGAGCCAACTGTTGAGCGGGTCATGGCATATTTCATGCCGCACCAATAATCCTCATTGTCGGCAACCTGTCTTACCGTGGAACTGTGAATGATTAGTTTTTCCCTCATGCATCCTAAATCGGTCTTTATGCAGGCCAGACAAACGAGCGCCAATTTCACTGATGGGCAGATGGAGCTGTTGTAGAATTACCCTTAAGGGCCCTTTTACATAGAACTATAATCGTTCCATTTTTCATTGGTGACTGAGCGCTGACTGTCATTTTATCAAATGCCAATTGGCCCGTGTACACAGGAAGTCATTCATCTAGGAGCAACTGCCTGTCTAGGAGGCGGACGGCTGGAAGCAATCTTTGGCGCACTCCACCTTCATTCACTGAACGATTATCGCTCCTGTGTGAAACCCCAGGACTGGTAATCATTAAGGGGACTAATGTGTCATTTAGACGGGATGACACTCTGGTAAACTACTGTGTGAGCGCTGACGTCACCGCTGGGTTGCTGGCACTCGTGCAGAGCGTTTAGACAGGCGGATCACCGCTGGCTGCCCGCTGAGCGCAGGGAACAGTTTACACTCAGCGGGAAGTCAGCGATTATTTTTATGCTGCTTGAAAGTGAGTGACCGGCGAACTGTAAACTAGTAGTAAACGATGGCCCTGCATTTAGGCGTGACAATTATTGCACAAGTTCATTAATTTGAACAAATTTTGTGCATAAATTGTTCCGTGTAAGTAGCGTTCTAGCGCTCAACAATCATCCTGTGTACAAGGATCCTCCGACCCGGGTGATATCCCGCTGTAGATGTATTTGCGTGTGATTTCACCAGGAGCGCCGCCCATTGTTCTGCTTCCCAGCAAAGTGTGAGGGGTTATGAGCTTCTTCACCACTGGACCCTCAACCAGTCAGTAAGCCTGACCTTATACCTTAGTATTATGTCATCGTCCTGTCTGGTTGCTTAGTAAATGTGTAGGAGGTTGGGACACGCGAGCAGGCTATCACCCAGATACCAGTGGGGTGTTCAAGTGGCCCTCCACTCCGGAGCTTACAGTGGGTATTGACATCAGTACCCACAGGGGATGATCACCTGCTATATGTATTTTTCCTCAGATCTTGCTCCTTGGCTGCTTTTTAGCTCAGTTCTGTTAGGACAGAGCTGTGATCTGTGACTATAGATTACATCAGATCAGGCAGTGTAACTAGTCTGAGACACACCCCCTTCCTGCCTCCTCTGCAGCATGAACCAATGATGAGACAGGGGGTGTTTCCCAGACTACATCAGATCAGGCAATGTAGCTAAACTACAGTCAGACAACAGCTCTGTCCTATTACAGCCAAGCTAAAAAGCAGCAAGATGTGAGGAAAAACTATATAGCAGGTAGGTACGGACTTGCGTAGCAATTTTCAGCTCTTGACTGGAAGGTTGCTTTGATATATTTAATTAGGACCATGCCTAGCACTGTATAAAGCATGCTGGTATTCAGAGGTCCTGTTTTATGCTATGTCTAGAATAGAATAAGAATAGCTGTGTAGGACTGCAGATTAACCGCGGTGAGCTGTGGCTATATATGTCGGAGGGTTCGGAGGCCGCCCTGTACATGCTTTATTACAGCAGCTGTGTACTTGTATAAAAATTGGGATTATGGTTGAAGGAGAACTTCACCCCATACGGTAATGTGGCCTTCTAATGAACTATGTGCCGGGCCTTATTGTTGCATAACGCCTGTAAGACATTGTAGCGCTACATCTCGTATACTCAGTCACCGCTACAGCCTGTGAACACCAGTCACTGTCCTCGCCGCTTCCAGTCCTTGTGTGTTCAGGGGATGAAATAAACCACATAGAAGGATGGATGGAAAAATTACAAGCAACATGCCGCAGACTGACTGCCGCAAAGCTGCTTTCACCTCGTCTGCACAGTACCAGTCTGGCTTCATACTGAACCTAAAGCCTTTTCAGACTGGATGCATAACAGCTGCTGCCTTTGAAAGTGATAGGGATAAATCCATGTTACGTTAATATGCTGTGGGGCTCCAAATCAAAGGTGGTTATGGCAGCCACCATGAGAAAGCAATAGACACAGGCATCACGGTCGTGTCTTAGAGCAATCTGAGTTTATTGTGTACATTGTCTTTCTTATACGAAAAATAGTAGGCGTATCAGAGGTTGAACTGCTTTACAGAGGTCGACCTGTTTTACTGGTACATAATTTTGTCTTCTCTATAAACAATGCTTTATTTGTTTGTATGTAGACATCGTGTCTGGACCTAGACAGCAGACAATGATCAAAGCATTCCTCACAACCTTTTGATCAGTGTAACGAGATAAACAAGATCTTGGAGACATGATGGACACTTAAGATTACACCTCTGCTTAATGTCATAGGACACAGAATAGAGTGTACAATTTAGGCCTACAGCCTCCGGAAACGTATAAAGATACATACATATATACATTAATATGTTCATAACCCTCACAATCCCCCATTTGAAACAGTCCATCTTGAAAAGAGCCTTTGTAGTGGTACTATCAAGGGTGCTAAGCCACCCCCGCCGGTCTTTCTATCCTCTTCGCCGGATCCCCACTGTTGTTGCTCTTTTACGTATGACTGTTTTAACGATATCGTAGAGGGAGCGATTCCAGATAATTTGCTTGTCTCCGTATCCCACAGAATGTCCATAAATTGCAAACACTCAAAAGAATGAACAAAAGAAACAGTATTAGTAAAGGGTGAAACATAAAATCCATCATCTTTCCTGCAATAGGTGACCATTCAGTAAAAATATCATACCAGTTATACTCTGTCTACCTGGATCTTAGTACCTAGGCTGACTAGCTTATCTCCTACCCATACATTTTTCTAATTCCATAAGGGAGAGGTTAGTAACATCCAAATGCTTTTAAAGGTGTTCAGTATCTATCATTAGTCTTACAATTCTACCCAAGGATACAGTCAGAGTTGTCATAGGGATAGCATCTGGGTGCCAGTAGTACCTTAATGTTGCTTTAGCATCTGGCAAAAATGTGTAAGTTTCTGTAAACCGATGTATCACCGAAATGTTCTGTAGACATCCAGACAATGGAGTGGTGAGATTATACATACTGGTGGTTTTAGTTCGGTTGGCAACAAAGAATATATACATATTGGGGGCCAACTTCTATCAGCATATAGATGAAGCAGGTAACACCGTCCAATCACATATGCTGATTGAAGGCTGCTGGAAACATGGCTCATATGCGGCTGTACTCCCTCCGCATGCTAGGCCATCCAGTGTTTCTTATTTTCACTATAAATCATCATACCTGTGAACTTGGGCAACCAATATTGTAAAGCATATAGAGGCGGTCCGAACACCACAGGTAGTACTACAGACTTACACATCAGGCTTGTGTCCTTTACATCATAAAGTCATTTCCCCAGTGCTATACTCATCAGAGCATTCTACACCATCAGCCCCGGGGCCATATCCAAGATGCTACTGGAATTACATTCTTGAAAATATTTCTCCACAATTTTTCATTATTTGTCATCACATCTGACTGCTTTGTCCCTCTCGTGAATCATATATACATATTGCAGGCTACATTGTGTATAGTTCATGAATTTACTCATATTTACAAACAAATCCTTTTAAACCGCAAAACCAGATTAAAAAGCGTTAATACATCCTTATCATATCCTAATGCAAGACATCGGGGGAGGAACAAGGAAGGCATGCATTGTGCCTGAACATTTATCAATCTAGAAACATCCTGTCCTACCCCAGCCATTTTATTCTTCATCACCTCTAAATCTATAGAGTTTAGAACCCCTACACCTGTACCAATTCCCCCTAATAGGGTATCATACCATTTTCGTTTTCCTCTGGTGCAGGGTTTCATTGCCTGAAGAGAAATATTATAATGCACAATGGTTTTCTGGCTCTTTGTGGATGATAAGGGGTGTCAAATGCCTGGGAGTTACCCAGGGCAGACATGAAGTGTTGCATTATTTCACCTGTGAAATGTGTACCTCTATCTGACTCGATTACCTCTGGTACCCCGTATCTGCAGATTACCTTATTCATGAGCTTCTTTTCGGTTACCTGCTCATTTACTTTTGTAACAGGGTACGCCTCCAACCTGAAAAACATCAACAACAAGCACATATTCATACTTCCCAACACGTGGGAGCTGAATGTTGTCAATTTGCAATCCCTGAAATGGGTAGAGTGGTCCTGGCAAGTGCCTTTGTGGTCAATTTACTTCTACCCTGTTGCTTACGGCATAGCTCATGCAAAACTGGACAAATGATGTAGCAGCTACAAAGAACCCAGGGGGCAACCCTTTCTCTCTCAAGCGTAGGTAACATAGCTGCCTTCGATAGGTGAGTCTTTCCATGGATCAGCTGGGCCATCATGGGGTACAGGGATCGTGGTAGGCAAGTTACTGACTGTTTGCCATACGCCACCCTGTTCTACTGCTCCCATATTAGTCCATTTATCTTTTTCTTCTTTGCTGGCTTGTGACTGTAATGTCTTTAGTACATCAGTGTTCAAATTTTTATCAAAGTCCAAATCATAGTCTCTGACTTGTGCGGTCAGTATCTTCTTTTCTTCTTTCTTCCACGGCTTGAGGGCCGCTGTCTGCGCTGAAGTCTGCTAGGGCGTTGCCTTTTGCTTCTGCACTGTTGGCTTTAGTATGAGCTTTCACCTTCAGGATTGCTACTTTGTCTGGTAGGAGTAGGGCTTTCATAAGGTTCTGTACTGCTACACCATTCTCAATGGGTTGTCCTACAGAAGTTTAAAAATGTCTGGCCTTCCATATTGGTCCGTAACCATGATCTATGCCGAATACATACCAGGAGTCAGTGTAAATGGTTACCTTCTGTCACTCTACACGCCTCAGTGAGGGCCTTCAGTTCCGCTTCTTGTACCGAGACATGCGGAGGCATTCTGCTTTTAGAGATCTTGTTGTGTGAACATCTGGTGTGGAGTCGTCAATCACCCTGGTACCATCTATAAAATACAACTCAAAATATGTATTAACAAGGGGTTTCAATAACTCTTTAAAACTTAAACTATCTTGTTGCATCAATGCTAGACAATCATGCTGATATTCTATTCCAAATAGATCATGTTCTTATTTGCAAAAATTTTTTTTTTAAAAATAGCTGATCTGTAATACATAGATCACCTATGCATCCCCCTCCCCCATTTGATCACCTATGCCTCCCCCTCCCCCATTTGAAACAGGATACTCGATTGGAAGAAGAGTAGCCGGGTTCACCATTGAAAAGAAATATTAAAGGGGGGGCATGAGCAAAGCACATTGCAACCTTATTTGACGAGCTAGAGACAGATGTTTAGGTTGTACTTGAGTAAGTATACTCTGGATGTCATGAGGGGTGAGAACCACTAGGGGGGGTAGTTCAGGACTAACTCAGAAGACTTGTCAACCCTTACTTGTACTGCTGCCACCGCACAGACACAGGAGGGGGCTCCTCGGGCTACCGGAGTAATACCCAAGTGACCGTGGACGTCCTCCATGTTTTTGCGTCAATACTGCTGTCGCATGAAAGGCCAGGGACGGCAGTATGAGACAAGTCCCAAAAAGGTGCGAAGCTTTGGCAGCAGAAGAAGATACAGAAATGGCTTGAACTGCAGCCCTGCGTCGTTCTGTGAGATGTCTGCCTTCTTGAGCTAGACAACAACCTTTTGTTTACAAAGCTGTAATTTTTCCTTTTTAAGCCTTGCAGCCATTTTCTGCTAAAAAAATTTTAGAAGAGAAATGGGTGCAGATTGACATGTTTTCATATCCTCAGCACAAAGCTGGAAAGTCATTAACATATTGCAACAGCACAGTCCCCTCAGGCGGAGTCCAAGCCTGCAGGACAGTTACATAAATGCCCTTTTGTCTGAAAAGGGGCCGGAGATTCAGACTGTCTCCACTCTGGCTTATTATCTATGACCTTAGGGATTTCAATAGACCTTCTACAAAGGCCATACTAAGTACATGTTTACCCATCTCTTCTATGCCCCTATATCCCAGATCTGACAAACGTTGTTGAAGGGGGGCATAGAATTGTTTTACACTTTCTTCCTTCTCTTTGTGTGATATTAGAAAGAGACAAGGAGGATTCTCTCAAATTTTTTTTTCTTTTTTTCCCAATGTTTCAGACAAATTAAAAATATTTTACCACTTCTCAATTCTCTATGTTTAATTTTATCCCAATCTGTGCCACAATAGTCTTTCACATAATTTTAGATTATAGTTCCCGCTGCCTTCCCTGTTCTACATATACTCCTGCATCTCCTCCTTGTCCTCCTTCTCATGCTTCCACTCACTAGCCTAGGATCTAGTGAGCATAGGCATAACCGGTTTGCACCGAGGAGCTCCGCAAGCAGGGCAGCTCTCTCTCCAATCCGGGTTCTGTTGTCCACAATGCCAGCAGGTCCATCCCTCCAGTCCAATGTTTGACCTTGGAGTGGATGACTTGGCATAGGGTGGGGAGGAGACGGTTGGAATTGAGATGAAGGAGGGGGTGAAGATGGAAGAGGGAACTAACCCGACAATGAGAGAACATCTTTGAATTCTTTTCTCATTTCATTTTCAGCTACTGAACAGTATATATATATATATATATATATATATATAATACAACATACTTCCTGTGTAGCCAAATATAACCAATTCTTAATTCAGATTTCTTTGCAAAGACAAGTAGGTCTTCTAAAGCCCAGTACCCCCCACCCTTTGAAATGTATCTTATCTTCTATAGAACACAGAAACTTCTCCAGACAAATAGCTGTATAACTGGTTCCACTGCCTGTGACCATCTTCACTTGCCCCCACCTTACAAAAACTGCAAATTCACACTCACTAAGGGGGGGTTTTATTCATTCCTATACGGACTGATAATATGTGAAGTAGAAATTGGGATTGTATTTACTGTACACCAGACTTCCAATAATGAGCGAATTATGTATAGATAAGAAAAACTCTTAGTACCGCGGTTTTTACACAATTTGCTCAGAATAGGCTACCCAATGACAAACACAATACAACTTATGCCCATTTCTACCCACATACTGATATTCACCACACTGCGACCACTCAGCGGCCAATATATTATAGGGGGCTTTATTCCACCCTGGCATAATTAACAATTCATCGGACACTTCTTTGTTCTTAGCTACCGACATTTTCGTACTATTGCGGATTTTCTTAAAAGGCGACATTTTCACACTGTGCCAGATTATCACAAGAAATTCTTCAACTATCAGTTTATCAAAATTTTCCTTTTTAACAAACTAGTGTATTACTCTCTGCGTAATCCTGTTCACAGCGCTATTAATATATATTGCTGCAAGGAGCAAGACTTAGTTCAAACTACGCTTTATAGAGAGTAAGACACTATAAAAGGCTCATACTGTAGTTGATTGGGACCCTAATAAGTGGGATGGGGACCAATATTCATTTGCCAATTTCTTTAGCCATCCTTCACACCTTATCCTCTTTACCAGCAGTATGGACAATGGCTGGCGGTTTATGTACACCAAGAGGCTTATAATTTTTATTCTTTCACACACATAAAACAATTGTTTGTTTCACTATTTTTCTGTGCAGTCTTCCGCACCTTATCCTCTTTACCAGCAGTATGGACAATGGCTGGCGGTTTATGTACACCAAGAGGCTTATTATTTTTATTATTATTTTCTTTATACACTCTTCAAATAAAATACTGTTGTTAATTGGAAATGGGATACACTTTAAATAGAACTTTTGCTATTAATTTGACTAAAGTACTTATCAGGTGTTTCAAGTACACAATTATCTCATATTAATATCTTAATTCAATAATATTCAAATTAACACAACTCAATATTTTTGAATTCCACATATTCCACGAATCTGTATATACATATATACACTGTGGTAATCCTGGGCTATTATCTCACACAACTAGTCTCAGGAATAAAATTAGATGCCCCTCCTTTGGTCACTCCATTTGTTCAAGTGAGAGACTTAACATGGAGTCTAAGAGTGACCTTCACTCTATACATTACCACAATATACATATATATATACACCAACATCCACTTAAAATGGAGACACACTTCTCACCTAGGCTGGACTGTGTGTAGGGTGGAGCAAGACCTGTTCCTATTGTTTTTCCCTCCCATCTCCTTACATCACCTAGCTCCACCCCCTATGGTCTGGCTCAGCATTTGGTCATTTTTGCTTCATTTCGTTTCTGGTTACCGGACAGTACACACCATATAACACAGTCTAACTCTCATACAGGTCCTTCCATTTATACACACACATAAAGACAAAAACATTTGCATGTCAGTTACTAAAGTGTCAGTACTTTTTTAAGTGTCAGTACTTCCTCACTTGTCTAAAAGTGTCGGTACTTCCCAACCCTGCTTATTTCCCCCCGTCTCAACTACTTCTCTTATACCTATAAGAGGCTCCCATTCAGGGATTTTATCCCCTGAAAATTTTAGGCTTCCCTGGTACAATTTATACCATGCCTTCCCGAGATCGGCAAGAGGGTTTCATATTCTGTACTTATTCTGTACACTGACCATGCAAAGTAACAAATAAAGACAATAACAGTTAAACACCCGCACAGCATATTCAGCCCACCATATGAATTCTTAAAAAGCTTGAAGATTTATAAGAGGCATGCACTTCTTACCCCTCGGACAGGAAAGGAGCAGCCAGGAAGCACGGATAGATTGTGGCAAGATAAAACCTTACCTTACTGCGCAGTTTTTGTCAATCCGTGGTTCCGAGTGGCTCCTTATCCCATCTGGGTCCGGGGGGGTTCGAGGTGTAGGTGGTCCTCTTGTTCCATCAAGCCCCACGTTGGGCGCCAATTACTGATAGGGATTTTTCCATGTTACGTTAATATGCTGTGGGGCTCCAAATCAAAGGTGGTTATGGCAGCCACCATGAGAAAGCAATAGACACAGGCATCACGGTCGTGTCTTAAAGCAATCTGAGTTTATTGTGTACATTGTCTTTCTTATACAAAAAATAGTAGGCGTATCAGAGGTTGAACTGCTTTACAGAGGTCGACCTGTTTTACTGGTACATAATTTTGTCTTCTCTATAAACAATGCTTTATTTGTTTGTATGTAGACATCGTGTCTGGACCTAGACAGCAGACAATGATCAAAGCATTCCTCACAACCTTTTGATCAGTGTAACGAGATAAACAAGATCTTGGAGACATGATGGACACTTAAGATTACACCTCTGCTTAATGTCATAGGACACAGAATAGAGTGTACAATTTAGGCCTACAGCCTCCGGAAACGTATAAAGATACATACATATATACATTAATATGTTCATAACCCTCACAAAAGGGAACCTAGAAGTATCCTAAACTAAGTTTATGGGTTTATAGGACCAAGGAGTCCAGGTTTATTCTTTATACTTCCCCAGCTCCCTGTTCCCTCTCGGTCAGTGCTAGCAGTCGCTGGGCGGTCCGTGCATCAGACCCACCTCTGTACACATATCGTTCCCTGGGTGTGCGCATGCACTGGCTGCACAGATTAGTCCCGGCTTCACACGGGCGGAATCTGCAGCGAACCGCAAGCATTGCGTATGGGTCACGTGTACCCACATCATTGCTGTGCGACAGTGCAGGAAATACAAATGGTCAAAGAATAAAAAAAATCTGTACTGCGCATGACTGACGGCGAGCCGCCGTTGTCGTACACAATACAGAAAATTCAGGTACGCGGGGTCGCCGGCCCGGGCTCACAGCCGGAATCCACTGTGGGCATCCTGCATGTGGGATCCGGGCCGCCCTTGTGAAGCCGGCCTAAGTATAAAAAACACATCTCCAGACTCGGCAGCCGCTGTCCTGCAGGGCCATAAACTTTATGGTGCTTATAGGTAATGACAAGTTCACCTTAAGGCCCCGTTCTTATGGGTGGACCTTGGACTTCTGCTGGAGATTTGCATGGGAAACTGCTATAAACCCACGTTGAAATCAGCCCAATGCAGATTACTGGTCACTGTATTTGCAACATCTTTATAATCCGCTTGTGGATCTACAGCATGGAATCCTATCCATACTATTGGGGTGTGGATTCCATCAGATTCCACTGTGTGAACAAGGCCAAGGGGCACAGCACACGGCGATCTCTGATGTATTGCACGGTGTCCCCGATGAGTGAAAGGCTGCCTGCGATCGGGAATCGCTGCGCTTGTGCCACACTGAGCGAGCAGGCTCGTGCGCATGATGTCAGTCCAGCCGAGAAAGAGTCGCAGCTCACGCACCTGATGAGCGAAGTGTGACACAAGCTCGATGACACTGAATATATGATGGCTCTAGCGGGTGAAGCTGGAGACGTCACCAAGTACTGAATGGGCAGGGATACATCTGGACTGCAGGCACAGCGGGAACGCTCATCGGACTGTGCTACACTCACTTGTATATAGCACACGTCCCAAAAACCAGTCTAGAGCAGGCAAAAATAAGATCCCATTATACCTCTTCATATCATTGGGCATTCAGTTGGTTGCATTCAGTGGGGGATAGACTTCCTTTAAAGGCCATTTTACACCAGTCGATGATTGGGCACGGTCTTTTTTTTTGCCCGTTAATAGGCTTGTCTAAATATGTAAGCTATCGATCGATAAACGAGCAAATATTGATTGGTCTTTCATGCCGGCATAAGAATGATGGCAGGTCCACGGCACAGCTGCTCCAGGGTAAAGGAGATGTGCCGCCTAGTAGACCTCATATCGGTGATTCTCTGCCTCCAGTCCATTCTTGGCCTGTGTAAAAGTGCCCTAAACTGGGTACAGACATGAGAAGAATATAAACTATTCCTCTCACCTTAAGGGGCATTTTACAGCTGCCGTCAGAAAGATCTTTCCCTATATGTATCATTACATGGCTGGATAATCAAATGAATGGCCGGCCATGTAACACAAGGACAGTCTACCAGACCGGGAGCATCTATTAATTCTAGCTCATACAGGGAGGGTTTTGAGCTTGGGAACCGACCTAGATCATAAAAAGAGATATATGGACCAAGGTTATCCTTATAAAACAGCACCTTTGCTGAACCATCAAGTACCAGTGTAGTCCCAGTAATCTAGCATGGTAATCCGGGGGAGGAATCTGCTATGAGTCCTAATAATAATCAGATTAAAGGTGTTCCACAAGACTTCTACTATTGATGATATATCCTTAGGTTAGGTCATCAGTAGTTCATCGGGATCCACTGTTTGGGAACCCCCTAATCAACAGGCCCGTGGATCCTGAGTGGCGGACACCCGTTGATCAAATATTGGTGACGTCTCCTGGGGATAGATCCTCAGTAGTAAGTCTTGGAGACCACTTTAACTTTTAACCTTTTTTAATTATTTTTCCAGTTCCCCCATAGAGTAATCTCCCGATTATCTCTGTAGTCCCTATGCCGGTGCCTAGATGAACTATTACAGGAGTGCTACCGGGTGAGGAATATCTGTGTTGGCACTGATTCCCTTAATCCAACTGCCAGTCTCTCTGCCCAGCCACCTGCCTTTGGGAGAGCGGTAGAGGTCCACGTATGATTAGGCCATCCCACTGAAATTCGCATGCAAGCTCTGTAAGATTGGTAGCATCACCAGCTTTCACAGTAAGGGTAAAGCACACATTTTTGTAACTTGGCTTATTTTATGTGTAAGTTCCCTTCTTTCTAATGACCTGTATTATGGCGCACACACCATAACCCTCCTCTCTGTTTTATCATAGGGGCGCTAACCAAAGTCCGCGAAAGCAAGAAGCACATTGAAGAGGGCAAGATGGAGCTACAAAAAGCTAACGAAATCCAAGAACGCTGTAACATTATATCTTATGCCACCTTAGCAGAAATCCAACATTTTCACAAAATCCGTGTGCGGGACTTCAAGTCACAAATGCAGCATTTCTTACAGCAACAGATAACTTTCTTCCAAAAAGTGACGCTAAAGTTGGAGGAGGCGAAACAGAAATATGATGCAGTCTAGTCTACCCCATCCACCCACCCTGAACGTATTTCTCCTTATTTTGGGGAGGTTTAAAAGTTTTTGGGAGTTTTTAGTCACCCATCTTAAGAAAGAAACAACGTGAGGCCAATAATTGGCGGTGGTACACGAATGATCGTACACTTCTTTTTTAGTATACTGTGATGAAAAAAAAAAAAAAGAAAATGGACTCGTAATCCGCATAGATCCAGCATAGCGCATTCATATTTAAAGTCTATTACCTATGCTTACACTACCATTGTACCTTTTTGTTCAGGAGTACCGAGTATGCCGTTTGCCTTACCGTTGAACTATATAACAGAGCATACTCCCAGTGGACTACGTAACCTATGAGATGATGTCATCAGTTGCCTTTTTTTGGTTAAACATTCTGGATTTAATGAAATCCTCCGTTTACAGAACTTTACTTGAGCAATTATTCAATCCTTGTGCCTTCCCAAACTTTTTTTTTTTTTTAAATAGTAATAAATTCATATTTTATCACAGGAGAGGGATGCATGTGATGTCACGGTTAGGGGGGTTACCTTCCTCATGTCCATTCCATTAGAAAACTTCTGCACACTCTATACTTTTTACACATTTACACTGTTTTTTTTTTCTCCACCCCCAAAAAAAGTTTCCCTTTTTTTTCGATCCAAAGCCAGAAAGGGAATGAGAAATGTAAAGGAAGGATTTATACGTCTCCCTCCTGGATCTCCTTCTTGTTTTGGATCAAAAAAGTGTCAAAAACTGATTGCAATTTCTCTCTTCCGTTGTTGAAGCAGACAGATAAAATGTATACGCGGATGTTTCCACCCCCACCTCTACACCCCATTATTTTCTGGCTAATGTGCTATTTTTTCCATTTTCAAAACTGAAATGAAACACAATGAAGAAACATGGAAACGCTAATTTAGTTTGTTTCCCTTTTCCAACAACGGAGCAGAAATCGATAACTAATGTAAACAAACCCCCTAGGCTACTTTCTGACGAGCGTATTCGGTTCATGTTTTGGGGACCACTATACGGAGCTAATGTAAATCTATGTATGTGCTTGTTAACAGTGTTTTTTTTGAAAACACAGCAGGATGCAAGTGATTTTCCGCATGGATGTACGCATATGCACAGTGTAACATCCGCTCGGTAGAAAAGATCTCTCCTCCAGCTTTTCTCTTCTCCTCTCCTTTCCTCTCCAGCTTTTCTCTTCTCCTCTCCTTTCCTCTCCAGCTTTTTCTCCTCTCCTTTCCTCTCCAGCTTTTTCTCCTCTCCTTTCCTCTCCAGCTTTTTCTCCTCTCCTTTCCTCTCCAGCTTTTTCTCCTCTCCTTTCCTCTCCAGCTTTTTCTCCTCTCCTTTCCTCTCCAGCTTTTTCTCCTCTCCTTTCCTCTCCAGCTTTTTCTCCTCTCCTTTCCTCTCCAGCTTTTTCTCCTCTCCTTTCCTCTCCAGCTTTTTCTCCTCTCCTTTCCTCTCCAGCTTTTTCTCCTCTCCTTTCCTCTCCAGCTTTTTCTCCTCTCCTTTCCTCTCCAGCTTTTTCTCCTCTCCTTTCCTCTCCAGCTTTTTCTCCTCTCCTTTCCTCTCCAGCTTTTTCTCCTCTCCTTTCCTCTCCAGCTTTTTCTCCTCTCCTTTCCTCTCCAGCTTTTTCTCCTCTCCTTTCCTCTCCAGCTTTTTCTCCTCTCCTTTCCTCTCCAGCTTTTTCTCCTCTCCTTTCCTCTCCAGCTTTTTCTCCTCTCCTTTCCTCTCCAGCTTTTTCTCCTCTCCTTTCCTCTCCAGCTTTTTCTCCTCTCCTTTCCTCTCCAGCTTTTTCTCCTCTCCTTTCCTCTCCAGCTTTTTCTCCTCTCTTTGCCTTTCCTCTCCTCTCCAGCTTTTCTCCTGCGAGCATTTCCGCCACTCATGCGCAATGTTAATTTCGTATGGGTGACGGAACACTTGAATCCGTTTACTTTAATGTGGGCCGTCCGTGTGGAATCCTCACTAAAGTAGAGCATGCTGCGCTTTTTCTTCGGCTCATGGAATACCCGATTCGTACCTGTGAGTCTGAGCGAAAAATCGAAAGTACAAGCTTTCAGTGCCCACATTTTCCCGCAGATCTTCTGCACGAACGGTAATCAAGGATTCCGCAATTAAAACCGGTTCGTGTGAGATCCCCCGTTTACAGATCCTTATTACGGACGTGTGTGCATACGCTCATCTGAAACTGGCCTTGGGCTTACTCTTCCAGTACAGAACTTTCTATTTAACAAGGTCACCTGGATGATGGTTTGTCATCTGCAGTAAGCAGTCATTCCCTACACGGACAACTGGGTGTTACTTATATGCAGATTTGTTTGATGCGGCCTAGTTAGATGGTATGGCTGTTCTTCAGAATATTTAATGTCCTGCACCTATGTCCAGTTTCTCAGCTGGGGACCAACTCTCATTCCATAAAATCGATAATCTGGCTTTAAAAAAATTTCCATAGGAAATTCTGGGAATGGAGGGCGGAGTTCTAAGTTCAGGACCTTCATTAATTGGTTGAAAAAAAAAGAGCAGCTACGAATGTCTCCCTCCACGAAGGACTGTCCTTACACTGATTGCAGTAATTCAGACCTCGGTGGTCACTGACGTTCTAAGGGCTCATTCACATAAGTAGGCTGCGAATAGAGCCGATTGATTTCAATGGGTTCATTCATATCTGCGTATTTTGGTCACGTGATTAAAAAACATGCCCTATTTTGATGCGCATTATGCACCAAATGGCTCATGTTAAAGCCAATTGGAGCGTGTAAATACATCCACAAAAAAAGATATATGCGTAATTCAATTGCGTAAATATGCTGCCTTATTACGAAACTGAAATACATATACGCCCGTGTGAATGAGCCCTGAGAGTGAATATACAGGAAGAATACGTGAGAAGTCTTAGACCATTCTAACGATGCGGCAGCGGTACTATTCTGTTAGCGGAAACCCGTCTACTGTTGCCCCCTTATCAGGTCTGCAGCCGATTCTTCATACATAAAGCAGTTCGTATCTCTCCTTCCTGGACTAATACGTGAAAGTGAGGCAGCCTGTCATTGGATGCCCTGGGGGGTGGGCCGCCAGCGATCAGTGTAACCTTGATTTGGAATCTTCTAGAATTCAATCCAGTTGCTTTGAGACTTGCAAAGACCTCATTGGAATTTTTGCAATCTTAGTTGGATGACCCCCTATTGCTGTAGCAGGTGCCTTCTCGTGAATACACCAGACTCCTCGCGGTACGGGCCTGTAGCTGTAGTATGATTACCTTCAATGGCGCAGCACCTTAAAGGAGTTTCCGGTTCCAAAGTCGTATTTTAAAATTGGTGCCAAGTGACCGAAAATGATAAAACGAAGGGTACTTGCCTATCCTTTGTCTCAGCGATCCAACGTTGCAGCACTGTGATTCCTGCGGTCTGACAGCGGAAGTCAGGTGACCGCTGCCGGCCAATCAGAGGCCGCAGGGTCCTTGTACTGAACTCTTATGATTGCGGCACGCAGGATGGAAGAACTTTTGTTTTATAGTTTTCATTCATTTGGGGCTAATTTTAAAATCTGACTTTGTAACTAGACAACCCTCGAAACTGACAGATTGAGTAGTACTGTTCCCCTTTACAGTTCAGGTTGAGCCTCTATGAGCAGGTACATTTCTGGTTACTGATGTTTTATTACTCGTTTACAACCAGTACTTTAGTCAAAATCCTGTATTTTGTTAGAAATGCGGCTTAGAGTGATAGCATTTAGCATTAAAGAGGTTTCCAGGGTTAGACAAACATGGCTGCTGTCTTCCAAACACAGCACCAGCCTTGTCCATTGAAATGAATGGGAGCTGAGCTGCACTATCAGACACAACCCACAGACAAGGGTGGCGCTGTGTTTGGGGGAAAAAAAGCAGCCATGTTTTTTTAACCATTAACTACCTCTGTGAGACTATCTGCTGGTTCTTTTTGCTCTTTACACACATCCCCTGCATTGTGGGAGATATATTTTTAACAGCCCTCCAAGACCAATTTTATGTAGGCCATGATATAACAACAATACTTGGGCTTCCGGAAAGTCTACTGACTCGTAGGGCTTTGCGGTCCTCCTAGTGGGAGGTAGGAGGCTGTAGATAATAAAGGTATAGTCACACACAACAGTCCTATTCATCTGAATGGGCATGCAGGAAGCCATGGGAATGCTGCAGAAACAGCCGCGTTCAGATGGAAGGAACTGAGATCTGCCATGTGTAAACACCCCTTTGAAAGGTGCCCATACTACACACTCTGAAATTGCCCCGAGCAGATGAAATTAAAGGGAACCTGTCACATTGAATATGCAGTGCATCTGCAGGCAACATTGTAGAGCAGATCGATATATAATGTTTTTGGAGAAAGATTCAGTAGAACTTGTCATTTATTAATCTAAAACTAGCATTTTGCTCTTGGGAGTCCAGTGGGTGGTCCTACTGATTGACAGCCTTTCTTCTAAATGTCAATCAATGACTAGGACCGCCCAGTGGACTCCTAAGCCCCAAAATTAGCAGAGCTTTAGATTAATAAGGAGTTATGCGGAATCCTTTCTGACAAAACTATAGATCAATCTGCTCAGCCCCTCCTGCTGTATAACGACGCCTGCAGACTGGTTCCTCTTTGGTGATATTTTCTCAGTGCATTGCCAACCTGTAAGTGTAGCTCAGCAGAACTATGAATACAGCTCTGGGCTACAGCATGCTGCTCAGGATGACTATAACATAAGTAAAGCAAATGAGTAAGTGGTATATTGTTCTAAAGCCGATTTCTAGTTACAAATGTGGCTGTGGTTTGAGCCAGAAGGTGAGGGTGGAAACACTGCAGAGAAAACGGAGGGTCCGCCCACCTGCCTAGCCTACTATATGATAACCAGAATGCTACTCTCCCATGTAATTCTGTTAACTGGAGCTTCATGTCATTTTACCATGAAAGTACATTTCTTGCCTTTGAGTTAATTGTATTCTCTAAACATTTAGCAACATGGTTGCAGTTACTGTGTTGCAAGCTCAGTCCTTTCCAGCATACGGACTGATGTTGCTACAAGCACAAAGTCTAAAAAATTCCATTTCAAAGAGGTTGTCCTTTCAGAATTCTGTAGCTTTAAGAAGTTCCGCATACCCTAAGAGCTGCATTATATGAACCATTTTTTTAAACTCCATTGATTACTATGCAGAGACATAAAGTTCTGATGCAAAGTCCTTTATGCATGTTATGATTGTCTTGAGTATTTTATGTGCAGTGTTAGATTTCCATCATGTCCCGTCTTTCAAGACGTTTCAGGCATTACAATTTTATATTCTGATCTGTTGCAGTAACTGGATTTTTAAGACTTTTTCTAGAAAAGATTTAGTATCTATCTAGCATTTTCTACCACTTCCTCTTGACGATGTTGACCAGACAGCACGATTTCTGAATGTTGCATTTTGTGGTGTTTTTAGAACTATGTGACAAGTTACCATGTGAGTAAACGCTTGAGTCACTGAAATTCCTCATGTCTGTCTTCTAGATGTTTCAGCCAAAACCTATCCAGTTCCCTTTTTTACGTCTTTTTATGGCATTGGCTGTCATCCTCATATTCATCAAGCGTCAAGGACTGCTCTGGAAATTAGGAGGGGGATTATATTTAGAAGAAACTAACAGACTGAGACTAATGAGAAGAAAGATGAAAAGTAGTGCTCACAAAAAGTACCGTGAAAGAATGTGAATTAGCTCACCACCAAATAAGTATTGTGCCTGGAGCACGTCTCGAGGAAAATCTGACTCAAAGTGAGAAGAAAGGAGGGCCAGGTCGGAGTCCGAGGTACAATGTGGGTAGATAAAGGAGGGCCTGGTCGGAGCCCGGGGTACAATGTGGGTAGATAAAGGAGGGCCTGGTCGGAGCCCGGGGTACAATGTGAGTAGATAAAGGAGGGCCTGGTCGGAGCCCGGGGTACAATGTGGGTAGATAAAGGAGGGCCTGGTCGGAGCCTGGGGTACAATGTGGGTAGATAATCAGCAGAGTTTCTCCAGCATCATAGAAAAGGCCAAACTTTATTAGAACTACTCGTTGAAAACTCAAAACGCGTAAGGATTATTTTATGGATGCATATTTCCCGTGTCCCGTCGGATATCAAGTTATAATATAGTTGTGGACTTCTTTAGTTGATGCTGGAAAAACTTTGATTATTCTTACAGTTAACTATCAAACATTTTATCGTACGTCCCAAGGCTGCATCAAGGGGTGGAAAGAGAACGAGTAAGCTAATCTAAAACATCCACTGACTATAGGGGGAGCCAGCATCTACAAGGGCATAAGGACTGAGCAGTCAACACAATCTTTAGCTGTGTTTTAATTAGCTAATGAAGGTCTTTTGATATAGAGAAACATGCACAGTGCACAAAAGGCATCATCAGAAAATAAATAATTGGGAGGACACACAGGGCCGGCTCTAGGTTTACATAGCCCCTTAGTTGACAGTCACAGTGGGGCGCCTTAGTAATTTGTAGGCCCTGCTGCAGTTTTTTAGTAATTTATAGGCCCCCCTGTGCCTCCTTAGTAATTTATAGGCCCCGCTGTGTCTCTTTGAGTGATTTATAGGCTCTCCTAGATATCCTGTCATTTTTTTTTCTCCTGAAACAGCACCACTTCTGTTCACAGACTATCTGTAGAATTGCAGCTTGGCCTCACTCGCATGAATGGAGCTGAACTGCAATACCAGACGCAGGTCAGGCACAAGAGTGCCAGTGTTTCTGGAGAAAGGGGGAAGAAACAGGTTGGGATATTTTCCTATATTTTTTTTAGGGTTTTGCACACTTTATTTGAGGGTTGTTGAGGTAATCGGCGCCCACACGGGGCACGTGTATAGGGTTGACACGGTGGGTACTTCAGTGTTAGGACTCATTTACATAAGCATGTCTTAGTATTTCTGTTTGTCCTGTGCTTACACTGGCATGTTTGTTCTCCGTGACAATCCTATGACAGTGAGAAGGAAGAATAGCAGCGAGCTAGAAGACCAGCACATTCTCAAGACGTCTGGAGGACATAGTAAAGCAAGCAGTTTTAGTGACCTCATAATAAGTAATGTCCTATGTTTAAATCTGGATATACACGTTAGATGGTATACATGGAGCTCCTCATTCTGCCTTGGTCCTCCATTTGGGCGAGAATGAAAGTGTTGACTAAAGTGGAAATGCCATTAGCGAGCGTTTTAATAAGAAGCCTTGACCTATGCACTCATTGTGTTTTCTACCCTGTAATAATTGCTGGTGGAGGATGTATGTATTGGAAACATGTTCTCATTACAAGTTGATGAAGTTGTTTGCCCCAGCACGATTAGAAGATGTGCAGTATTAAATAAAGACCCCTGTATTTGAGGATTAATAAGCGATTATTGAAATAATTGGGTCAGGATTTTAACAAATTATGAATGTGGATTCCCGATTCTGACTTTCGTTATAATCAAAGGAGTAAAAATCGGGTTCTCTAATTTGGCCTCCTTGAACAGTTGTGGTAGTGGTGAAAGCCCAGTGATTAGCACTGCTACCTTGCAGTGGTGGGGTCCCAGGTTCAAATCCCCATCAAGGTTAGATTCAAACCTGTAACTCCTACACTGCAAGGCAGCAGCCCTATGCCAACACATCTCTCCTCCTGCTCCAAGCAGAGAGCCAATATTTTGGCGATTTTTGCTAAACATCGGATCACTTGTCCAATTTTATCGCCCGGCTGAAGGTGACAAGCAACGCTACTAATTAGTTATACGAACCTGCTGATAATGGCAGAGCTATAAGACTCTAATGTGTGTGGGGGCGGTTCATTCTTTCAACGACTAATGATCTGGGGGAAAAAAGAATCGGGGATGTTGAATTTTAATGCCCGATCCTTTTGTTTCCTGGGAGATAAGCCGCTGTCAGATCTATGTCTGAACACACAACTTTGCAGAGCAGAAGTAACCAGTCTGTCAGAAATGGAAAGCATTGCTAATGGGAATCTATAGTTGCCTCTTGTGGTAGTAATATCAGTCAGAGGAGAATTGGAATGCACTTAAAGGGTTTTTGTTACCAAGGTTACAACTCATCCCCTATCTACAGGATAGGGGATAACTTGCTGGTTGGTGGGGGTCTCGCTGCTGAGACCCCCGCCAATCTCAAGAACGGGGATCCCGGTTCCCCTTCTGCCTGTCATTTCGGTGGTTGCTTCTTCCCTCAGTGACATCAGAAAGAATGGAGTACTAGTAGAAAGTGTGCAGTTCATGATCCATGCATTTCAATAGAGCTGGTGGAAATACCCAGGCGCTTGTCACTTGGGTATCTCCACAATCCCATTGAAAGTAAATGCAGCATCAGCACACTTGTGTGACCAGCACTTCCTTCAGTCTCTTCCACACTGTGGGGAATGCAGTAATCCCACACTAAGGAGGACAGGGGACATAGGACCCTTGTTCTCGAGATCCCTGGGGGTCCCTGCAGTGAGACTCCCACCAATCAGTAAGTTATTCCCTATCCTGTGGATAGGGGATAACTTGTAATCTTGATACAACCCCTTTAATATATTAATTAATGTACTTTGGTGTAATTTTTTACCTTCCCACTTCCAGTATTGAATGCTAATATACCAAAGTTAAGTGTTACTTGCAGGGGTTGTCCCACAAAATTAGCTGACTAGTGGTGGTCTGACCTCTGGGACGCTTCAGACTCTCTAGATCGGTGGAGGTCCTAGTGGTCACATTCCCCGATATCACCTTAACTTGTGGATAGGTGACTACTTAATTTCATGCGACAGCCCCTTTAAAGGAACATCCCAGTCACAGCTGGAAAATAAATCCTAGTGTCTACATACAGTATGTTCTCGTTGTTGTCTTAATATATATTTTCTATAATGTACCATTTAAAGGGGGTTCCTCCCCGCCGGCACCCGAATCTTTAGAGACGAGCGGGCAGGTACTCGCATAAGGCACTACTCGCTCGAGTAGTTTGCCTTAGCGAGTACGCTCGCTCATCTCTAGTTACAGTTCAACATGACTAAAGTGAATTGGACTGAACTGCAATACCACACACAGCCTGTAGACAGGAGGGACTCTGCTTTGGGAAGAAAGCAGGCATGTGTTTCTAAACCTATAAGTAGCTGTTATTTTCATGGCGCAATATTTGATTGTGTCCATCGTATGCTAGTTACTTAAAAGGTGCCAGAAGGTGGGTGCACACGACTGAACCCCTTCCAGGGTGGCAAAAATAGCGCTTGGAACCAATTGAACACATTTACTTTGATGTTTCATATGTTGATCTAAGTGTAACAAAAGTGCAAACCTCTTAATGCATTTGACCAGATTGAAACCTACGGTAAATTACAGTAAGTCTAGTAGGCTTGCGAGGCCTTTTTTTTTTTTTTTTTTTAAAGGTGGCTTAGCCCTAAGTAAACACACCAAAATGTTGACTTTGTGACTACACAATCTTTGGTATCATAAATATGCCCCAATGTGTCTAAAGCCTCATTTACACGCAAAGATGATCACTCAAAATTCGCTCAAAAGACAGTTTGAGTGACAGTTTTGCGCGATCATTTTGCATAGCTAATGGGCACTAATCTATTAGTAGCTTATTAGCTTCATTTGCCCTTAAATGAAGCTCCCTTCGCTGTATGCAGATAGCAGCGGTTGGTCTGTTATCTGCATACAGCTCCATTGTTCTCCCGTGGGACAGCAGCTGAAAACAATGTTATCAGCACTCCCGCAGAGAATTACAGCATGCGGTTGCTGCTATCAGCTGGCCGACCTACTAATGGTTTTTATGCTGAACTAAAAATCATCGTTTGGCCATAAAGCTAACTATGGTAGCATTTACACGCAGCGATTATTGCTCAAAAGACATTGTTTGAACAAATTTTGAGCGATAATCATTGTGTGTAAATGGGCCATTACACCCGAGTAAAATAAGGATCATGGGCTCTTTTCAAAGTTGTGATGACTGGAAGCAAACTGAAGTATCTCTTGTGTGTCTTCAGCCCATTCACTCGCTCCGTAGCACTAATGTGGTGAGATAAGCGAATGTGATACTGAATAATGATGTCACTTGTTTACAAGGCTGACCCCATACTGTCCCTAATTTTGCAGGAAGAATGACCGTGAATTGATGACATATACTATATGCATGTGCCTGTCCCCGCTGTCTAACATGTCGTCTCTCGATGCTTCTGGTTATATATTCATGTAATAACATTTCTCTTGGAAATTAAAAAAAAAAATCAAATTTTCTTATATCTAGGCCTTTATCTATGTCTTTTTAACAAACTTGCGTGTGATGTTTTTTCTCTCTTCCTTTATCTATATTCTGATGGATAGTAGAAAATTCATGGTGACCAGTCAATGTGTTATCTGCAGTCTTAAGTAAGCCACTACACTGCAGTACCTACAGGGGTCCTACACCATTTGACAGCAATCCTAATAGGCAACTATTCCCAGTTCAATGCATAGATTGTAGGGGGTTGGGGAATCTACCTTTTTGCTGTGGTTTTTTTTTTTTTTGCTCTATATGTATTAAAAGATTTCACATGGAGTTCAGTATGTCAGTATATTATCAGATAGAGAACAGGATATAAGGCTCTATGGTTTTACTCCATCCACTCAGATATAAATCTTGTAGAGTGACTGGTACATAGATCACGTTCTTCTAGAATTCCTAATAAAGGGGCTTGAACGTTACAGATGAAAGTTCTAAGTACCTATAGTTATGTCGTATAATGCATCTTTTCCAAATTATCTTCCCCCAACATGGGTGTGTACTGTGTAGTAGAAAAGAATGGATGAGACCAAAGGTAAAAGTACCATGTATATTCATTAGTGCAAGCCTCAGCTCTTGGGCTCCATGTTTTCACCTAGTATTTTGATTTCAAGGGGATTTCCAATATTGGGCAAGTATTGAGAAAAACAAAACAAGAACCCTATGAAGCACTTCTGTTATTGCAGAAATACCCATTAAACAAGGGCTTGCATAATATGTACATGTGTCAAGAGGTTAAATCAGTATGTTATGGAGAGCTCTGCTATAGAGTTGCAAGGAGGGCTGTATATTGCAATTGACGTTCAGTTTTAAAGATTCATAGTATTTCCTATAGTGACTGCATAGTCATCAGCCACGGCATAGTAGAGGAGAAAAAGGGTTACTCTGGAAGTGGGGCATATAGGGTAGTCACCACTAAAAAAAAGTTGCTTGCTTCCTCCTCTAGTATTATGTAATGCTCACAACCTTTCTCCCCCCCCCCCCCCACCTTCCAGCTAATCTGTTAGTCCTCTTGATGTCCCCACTGTTCAGTACAGTCTGGAGGCTCCCGATGGGACAGGTCAAAGCTTATTGTAGGCAGTACAGAACAATATACAACAGTTGCTGCAGTGACCAAGACCACATGTGCCCGAATAGGGCCCTAACACTATTTTATGGAAGATGGACGAGGTTGATCTCTCTAATCCAGCAATGTATCCCTACCCTGATTTCTGTTTTAGTAACCCCGTAAGCCTCTGAAGTAGAATATTGTGGGGAGTGAAGATTTAAAAGAGGTTGTCTGCATTTTACAATCCCTTTTTGTTACAATGGTTCCCCACAAATAAGCTAATTACAAGTCGCTCCTCTACCGAGCCATCAGTGATCATCTATATTCTTGGGTGTAAGCGGAAAACAAAGAATATCCTAGCAGAACCACTACATTGAAAATGAAACATGACTGTTATTTCCATGGAAATCATTGGACTGTCCATATAATACACAGACAGGTGGGTCCTACGGAGCAAAGTCATCTTTGTGGCCAGTTGATGGAGCTTCCGAATGATGGGCTCTGTTCTATTAACTCAGACTGAGCAGGAAAGTGTTCTGTGATCTTAAAAGCAGAAGGGACCTTGGTTCGTCCATTCTCAGGATCAGCTGGAAGCCTAGAAGTTGGACACAAACCATAATGTCGGTATATCATAAGATACTTAGACAGAAATGGCTTCTTAGGTCCTCCGATGCAGTGTCTTCTTCAAAGTTGAGTAGAAGTGTATTGTCATTGTAGGTCAGCTGGACCACGGCGCTGCTCGGCCATATTTTTAATTTCCTATCTGCAATGAAAGAAAGTAAGTTTCTATTGCAACAAGATATTCCAAGGTCATTACATGTTCTGTTACATAACATTATACGCTACCACACACAGTAGAGCTAAAATCAATGATTAGCACTATAGGGCGTCTGGGAACATAATAAATAATAACTCAGTGCCTCAAAATAACATCCTAAAAAGTCCTGTCTATAAATGTACGGTGGAAGAATTCATCTATTACAGAAACCACAAAGACTAAAGAAGGTCATTTTCCATCGTCCTATCTATTTTTAACAGTTTTACTCATGTAGTCGCTACCATGTTTTATTCTTTTGTTTGGCAGTTTGTCCCATTCCCCTCCACCCCCTTTCATGAGTCTGGACTCTTGATGTCTACGCTAAAATAGATTAAAGGAATACTCAGATAAAACGTTAACTACATGCCATATTGGGTTAGAGACTGAAAACCAAACAAAAACCAGACATACTGTAGAGGAGAACCCTGGCCTGCATGGTCTATGAAGATGGAAAACACAAGGTTGATTAGGCCGGGTAGAGACGAGGCTATGGAATTTTGCTAGTTTGAATACAGTCTTAACCCTTTCCAATCCAATTTGTATCCTGGTTTTCCTAGGGGGCTTACTCTTTTTCTGCCGTTATACAACGGCGCTATATGCTGGCTAAAGCCAGTACTGCATGAGGTGACACATTGGATAGGCTCAGACAACAGAGAGGCCGGCAATATACAGTAAGAGAACCCCGACGGATGTCTTCCAACATCGGAGCTGTACAGCCTTAAATCATAATGTCTTCAGAGGTCAGACAGTGGATTGGAAAGGGTGAACATGGAGATAACTGTAGAGAAACAACTTTGAAGAGGTATTGTGGGTATTTGAAACAGCTTATAAAAATGGAGTTAAAGGAGATGTCTCGAGGAAGCAGTTAATTTTTTTTTTTGCCCAGTCCCCCCCCATTAAACACACATTACTAAGCCCCCCTGTAAATGACATTTCTAGCTGGTTCGTACTTACCGTTCCAGCGTTTCAGCAAGTTATAAAAGTTTCCTCAAGATGGCCGCCGGCTCTTTCCCAGTCGCTCGCTGCAGCCCGACGTGCGCGCTCCCGAGACGCCGCCAGCTGTGTCTCCATGGCAACCGGACGCATCGCAGCCGCCGACCAGACGCCCCGCAGCCGCCGACCAGACAGCAGGTAACCGGCGCTAGCCCCCGGCTCCCCAGCGCTAGTTCCCCCGGCGCAGCGACAGCCCCCCCGGCCTAGCGACAGCCCCCCCGGCCTAGCGCTAGCTCCCCCGGCGCAGCGACAGCCCCCCCGGCCTAGCGACAGCCCCCCCCCCCCCATCGCAGCGACAGCCCCCCCGGCCTAGCGCTAGCTCCCCCGGCGCAGCGACAGCCCCCCCGGCCTAGCGCTAGCTCCCCCGGCCTAGCGACAGCCCCCCCGGCCTAGCGACAGCCCCCCCCCATCGCAGCGACAGCCCCCCCGGCCTAGCGCTAGCTCCCCCGGCCTAGCGACAGCCCCCCCCCATCGCAGCGACAGCCCCCCCCATCGCAGCGACAGCCCCCCCGGCCTAGCGCTAGCTCCCCCGGCCTAGCGACAGCCCCCCCGGCCTAGCGACAGCCCCCCCCATCGCAGCGACAGCCCCCCCGGCCTAGCGCTAGCTCCCCCGGCGCAGCGACAGCCCCCCCGGCCTAGCGCTAGTTCCCCCGGCGCAGCGACAGCCCCCCCGGCCTAGCGCTAGTTCCCCCGGCGCAGCGACAGCCCCCCCCGGCGCAGCGGCAGCCCCCCCGGCGCAGCGACAGCCCCCCCGGCGCAGCGGCAGCCCCCCCGGCCTAGCGACAGCCCCCCCGGCGCAGCGGCAGCCCCCCCCCGGCGCAGCCTGGCGCAGCGGCAGCCCCCCCCGACCCATCACTTACCTGGGAGGCTTCTCGGGGCTGCTGGGCTGGGCTGGTCTTCTCCGCTGGGCAGCTCCAGTTTCTGCACCTTCCTCTAACAGAGGATGGTGCAGAATGGCCGCTTCAGCGCGCTCCCGAGCAGTGACAGCTCGTCTGCGCATGCGTAGAAGAGCTGTAGCGGGGAGCACACTGAAGCGGCTCGTGCTGAATGGAGAAGACCGGACTGCGCAAGCGCGTCTAAAAAAGCAAGCTGCCAGCGAATTTAGACGGAACCATGGAGACGAGGACGCTAGCAACGGAGCAGGTAAGTGGAATAACTTCTGTATGGCCAATATTTAATGCACGATGTATATTACAAAGTGCATTAATATGGCCATACAGAAGTGTATAACCCCACTTGGTTTCGCGAGACAACCCCTTTAAGGTGCTTTTGCTTGTTCAAACGAGAATCGACTTGTCTAAAAGGGCCGTTAGGCTGCCCATACACACTACATTGCTGTTAACCAAATGCTTCTTTGGCCAACAGCTCTCTCTAGCTTCCCTACACTCAGGAGGAAAGTGTTTTTATTAGGAAGCCTAAACAAGGGCGCACAATCTGAAATTAGTTGAGAGAAAATCCAGAAGCAATGTCAGGAAATATATATATATATATATATATATATATATTTTTTTTTTTTTTTTTTTTTATTGAAAACGTAGTAGATGCTTGGAACAAACTTCTAGCAGATGGAAAATCAACCATAAACTAATTCAAGATGCCTGGGATAAGCATAGAGCTATCTGTGTATTTGTCTGCCATCAATTGTCTGTTTCAATGTGCTGCTAGATGGGGGTCTCTAATAAAGTGTATTGACAGCATAGTCCCATAGAAGATGATGGTTCTCTACAATATCATCTACTGCAGCTTCTTTGTGGGTAGCATGCTGGCCATTGCTAGGTCATCACTATAGTTCTCTCTAGATATAAGGTAGCTCGGTCAAATTTAGCTTTACCCATCTTTTAAATAATTGCAAAATAAAAATGGAGTTTCCAAGGTCTACTATCTTAAGTGGAGGTCACCCAGAATGATTGTACATTCTCTGGACAATGAAGGTTGACCTAAAAAGACATCCTATTATCTTGTAGCTTCCTGATCATATCATGAGACCTTGGCAGGAAACTATATCATCTTAGTAGAGCAAGTTCCAGTAATCTCGTAACCCGGGAACTCCAACTTCTAGTAACTCAAATCTCAGCAAAACTATGTTTTGGGGAACAATTGAGAGATTGTCGTAAATAATCATCAATGAAAATTTCCTTCTGACTTGGAACAATGTATTGTGGTGCCATGAAGAAATAGATAATGACAGAAGTGTGTAAGACTCTTGTAAATTTTCCATGATTGGCAGTTGTGGTACATTTAAAGAAATTATTATAGCAAATGTTCCTAAAATTGCTTCTGTGGAAAACTGAAGTTTTCCAGGGGAGGGAAATAGTTACTCGGTCTAGCGGTGCTGAAATATTCACTTTCAGCCTGAGCCCGACACCGAGTCACATCGCAGGGCCTTTCCATTGCCAGTGACGTCATTGCAAGGGAATGGTCGTTTGGCACATTTCCCCAGCCAAGCCGGCCCCTTCTCTATCACAGCTGATGCAGAGACCTTTTTTTTTTTTTTTTTAAACCATACAAGCCTTGGCCGTTTAGTAAAACTTCTAGTAACATGTCAGAAGTTTTGATTTGTGGGGATCCAAGTCCTAAAACACCCAATAATCATTGTAAGAAGCAACAAAAATGCAGAGCTGAGAGATGTACGGCCTGTACACTGCTAACTTTGCCTCTGCAAGGGTACAGGGGGGCGGCTTAGTTCCAGCAAACAATGGGTGTCTCAGCACCTGGGGGGGGGGGGGCGTGTGTGGGGATCTCCCTCTCTAACATCCATATGCCCTAAGAGGACATTGGGAAAGGGGCCATCTCGGTGCTGCTTGCTTGTCCAGTTCTCTTTTGACTTCTGTGAAAGCAGCTTGTTATAATCTGCCTATCAAGACTTCATGCCAAATCCTGTGAATACGCCATAAATGTTTAAAATGGGGATACCTCTTTAAGGGCCTTATTCACATGGCTAAATTATGGGTCCACATCATACATATCAGTACAGACTGCTATGAAACCATATTGTACCTCAATGAGCCTCTGATTTTCTACCATTACGTCTATAATATAGTGCTGCTATACAGGATGGAGTCAAAAAGAGATCCAGCACTAAATCTTAATACCGGAGTGCTATGTTGATATAACAGTAGTGTACTTGAATAGGAAAGCACCCAATTACTAAGTTGAAGAGAAGCACATGGGTCCGCTGCTATGACTGAAGTAAAGAAAGTGTACTATAGCCCAATGTCCAATTGAAGTCAATGGAAGCCGTCCGATCTACAGACAGGCCACGGATTCTGCGGGAAAGTAGGCATTAAAAAATAAAAGTACTGCCGCACGCATCCGCATACCAGGAAGTAGAAGACCCGGACAGGAAACGCAGTGTCCTTGGCCATCGGAAGGGTTGGATTCCGCTGCAGGCTCCAATCTGCCCGTGGACATTGGACCTAAAAGTGGCTTCTTTCTGTTATGATACATGCATGGAGCCATATGACAGTTCACTCCTGGGCTGATGCTACCATTTCGGGACTGTGTTAGTGAACGGTGAAGCGCCAATTCAGTGCTGATGCAATGCAAATAACTAGTAAGAGCACAACCCAATCAGAAGACAAGGCAAATGTCAGTGTGAACATGCGGGTTGGAATTTGCCATGCTCACTCATTGGACCTGTGTTCATTCCAGGGGGTCTCTACATATATTGGTACCTGAATCTCCTGCTGACGATGGAGGATAGCGTCTTGGATGATCTGCCCCATCGTAGCAGAAGGAGACCACTTAGAGTACGTATTCTTTACTTCAGTCATAGCAGCGGTCCCACTAGACCTAGGGTTTGTTCACATCAGCGTTGGAAGCTCCATTAGGAACCTCCATCGCTGATTTCTGCTAGAAAATGTGAAGAAATAGTACAGCAAGCTGCGCTATTTCTTCTTGTGAATTCCAGCAAAACAGACTGCTGGCCAGGAATCCAATGGACCCCATGATAGTCAATGGGGGTTTGTTCTGCACCGTTACTCAGCTTTTCTTTTATTCTTAGCACTTCTAATTAAATTTTCCCCAGTAAACGACATCCCAGATAAATACCTAATTTTGAAATTTGTTAAATCGAGATTCTGCCAATTCGTGAAACCGTCTTTCTGGAACCTCAGCAGGTAATTGGAGAAAAAAGTGTACATTTTACCATATAGGCTTGTGTGCTTTATTGAGAGAGGTAGCTTCACACCACTTGTGTGGATGCGGATGATGAGAGCTATGAAGGTTGTTGTACAGGATGGGCCATGGAAAATCAGCCCGGTACCATGCTCTTACGAGAAAATCTTTGCTGCCCATAGAAACCAATCACAGCACAGCTATCATATTTCCTCGGCAGTATAAGGAAAGCTGCACTGCGATTAGTTGCTAGAAGCAATAAAGACAGATTTTCTTTTAGGCAGCTGTTATAAGAGTGTGGTGCTGGGATACTTTTCTGTGACCCTCTAGATGCTATGGTGATGATGAGTGAGTGTACCTGGCGTGTAGTGGTAGCATACACACGAGGGCGGAGTTGTTTTGATAACAAATCACACCACTCCAGGGTAAGAAGTGTATATATTCCTAATAAACATTAGCATTCATATAACTTCCCCAGTAAACATCAGTATTCTATGTCACACCTGTAATTATACTCTATAATCTCTCTGGATATTGTAGTCCACCCGTGTATTAGTTGAGCTGCACACCTTTGTACCAGCTCAAGCTTTGACTCGTAAGGAACAATGTTCTCATCATGTGCCCCTAGACCGCTTCTGATCCTATTTGCCTTTGCAGCAGCTGCCTGACACTGATTGTTCCAGTAAGGCCGGTCTCCCCTGAGCAGATAGTAACTGTGGATTCTGCAAGTGACTGATGCTCAGTAATATGTGAATCAATCAAATGGATATACCTGCAGTTACATTGTGTACGGGCTGCGGGTACCCGCATCATCGCTAAGTGACGGCGCAGGTCATACAAACAAACAAAAAAAGCTGTGCTGCGCAAGACTGCTTGTGTGAGTACATCATCATACGCAGTACATTACACGGCCATATACAGGGTGATGACCAGGCTCACAGCTGGAATCCGCTGTGGACCTTCACAAGTGGATTCTGCATATGGCTATGTGAGCCCGGCCTTAAAGGGGTTGTCCCGCGCCGAAACGGTTTTTTTTTTTTCAATAGCCCCCCCCCCGTTCGGCGCGAGACAAACCCGAATAAAAAAAAACAAAAACGGCCAGTACTTACCCGAATCCCCGCGCTCCGGCGACTTCTTACTTACCTAAGTAAGATGGCCGCCGGGATCTTCACCCACGGTGCACCATGCGGTGCACCGTGCGGTCCATTGCCGATTCCAGCCTCCTGATTGGCTGGAATCAGCACACGTGACGGGGCGGAGCTACGAGGAGCCGCTCTCCGGCACGAGCGGCCCCATTCAGAAAGGAAGAAGACCGGACTGCGCAAGCGCGTCTAATCGGGCGATTAGACGCTGAAAATTAGACGGCACCATGGAGACGGGGACGCCAGCAACGGAGCAGGTAAGTGAATAACTTCTGTATGGCTCATAATTAATGCACGATGTACATTACAAAGTGCATTAATATGGCCATACAGAAGTGTATACCCCCACTTTGTTTCGCGGGACAACCCCTTTAAGCTTACAGTCAGCTAAAACCCCCAAGTCCTTTTCCATGTTAGTGTTCCCCACTGGTTTCCCATTTAGTGTGTAAGGAGGGCATGTATTTCCTTTGCCCATGCGCATAACCTTACAGCTGTAGCTGAGAGGCAGAAATCAGCTTTGTAAGTGTTTGATACAAATACTATGCATTTTGGGGCGGATCCGCGGCAGTTCTGCTATGTGTGAATGCAGGTCATTTTTATTTGATCAACTTTAGGGGACTTTTCAGTTCTAACCAGAGTTTACAAAGTGATCCCCGAGGCGAGGGAAGGAGGGAGCGTGCTGGGCAATTGTTTTCTTGAATGTACTTTGCACGCATTTTTGGCATTCTTCAGGGTCATCAGTCTTGGTGGAGCGGGGCACACAGGAACTGCTTGTGGAAACAGAACAAGATGTGAATCGCCCCCCTGTGACAGATATTACTTCCACCGCATCCTCTTATTTTGATGGGTAAACATTTCCCTCATCACCACATTCCATTCCTTAAAGGTTATTATCTTTGTGGTAACTACTAACCCAACATCTTTAGTGCTGACATTAGGAACATTGCAAAAACATACATTCTATTTAATAGATTTGTAAAGAAGTGTATAATCATTAAATGGCCCTCAGTTTAACCTCTTGATCCATATATGAGTTGTGCTCTGGGTATATATATATATATATATATATATATATATATATATATTCTCCGTGTCGATACATCTAATTCCCCGCATTAACTGATCTAAGATGATTGGATTAAAGAAGATGGAGTAGCGTCACCATGGTGATGACGCCGGCACATTGTAAGGCCCTCCCAATTACGTCCCGGCGTTAAAACGCCGTCACGTCGTCAATGTAGATGCATCACAACGTTGAAACAGACTCATTACTACGTGGCGTCATCACGCCGCTACGTAATGTGAATAACCCTCCAACCGGAAGTAATTGTGCCAGACATACAGCGGTCCGCTTCTGGATCCGCCCACATGCCAATTCAGGCTAAGGCGAGGCGATTACGTTGATGACGTCAATACGCCATGGACGGCGTCTTCGCTGCACCTATTCATACATCCATAACGCCTACAATAGGAGGTGCCCAAATGACGCTATCACGTTGATGACGTCAGCACGCTATAGCGTGACCGGCGCCCCCGTCTGGTCCAATTGCATCATCGCAAGAGGTACAACGCCCATAATGGGAGGACGTCAACATAGCCGGCGCCCCCACCGCATCCAATCAAACCGCGTTAGCGGAAATCATGCTCATGACGGGATTGTATATGGTATATACTGACACAATGAGGAGATCGTATGATAGGTTAGCGGTAAGAGAAATCGAAAAACGGGATAAAAGATCCCTAACATTAACAGGTAACAGATGACCACAGTAGCTAACTATCAATTACATCACGAAAATAAAGCTATATGGGGAAAAAAAAAAAAAAAATTGGTTTGCCCCTACTACTACACTATTGGTCAGAAAACTCAGACACACCCCAAGAGGAGGAGAAAGCTTGCTTTATAAGGGAAGACCTGGTCACAGCATTCAGATAGCCCTGACCTACCATCCAGGCCAGAGGCGCTACCTCTCTTACTCTCTGTCAGAAACATGTACCAGCATTAGGCAGTGCTATGAAGGAAGAGATAATAGCCAACCTGCTTTAACCATAGATCTGGGAACATCTCTAATCGATACTCCTTATCTTTATATATATGGTTGCGGCTGACTAGTATCTAAACTATATAGGGACGCAGCGTGCTTACCACAAGCTGCTCTCCCTATATATAGATACATGAAGAATAATAGGAAATATATAGATCACAGACTTGCAGTATAGGGAGTGATGGCCTATACCAAAGGCTATCACCTCATAACGATGCAATACTGTGCTATATAGAAGAGCAGATTGTCCATCACAATACTGCATTCTCTGAAAAAGAGACAGATCTATATCGTTTACAAATATAGAAACTACCTCTATAATAGAGGTGTCCTTCTATTAGTAACCACTCATCTCTTATTTCAGTGGATTCATCTGCACTGCCTACTCTATGTCTGACAGAGCAAAAATGGTCCTCTTTAAAGAGAGCTATTAAAACTCTGGAACAGGCATTAATCTATAACTAAAGCCATAATCTCAGTGAAAAATCTCCTGATGACCCGCTACAATAAGCGGAGAAACGCGTTGAGATTTTAACCAAAAACACGAAGAAAATACATATAAAAAATTGAAGATTATGATATTAGAATTGAAAAGATACGAATAGGAGATGAGCCTTTATTCACTTGAATTATGAAATATACAATCGCATCATCAAGTCTAAAGGCACACACCTCCAATATCCGCTAACCTTCCTGTCTTGTGATATTGAAAAAAACAAGACCAATCGCTGCCATAACAGTATTCATCTCAAGTCTTGATTAATTTCTATCATAAGACCCGAAATATGGGAAGTAATGCGTAAGATATTAATCTGTTCTTACCCATATCCAAGGTTTTTGATATAACGACAGCTGCTGCACTATTATACAAATTGACAGCCCCTCTTGAACACTAATGAGGGTGTGAAAAAATAAGTAAGCAGCTATAGTCGTTTACTACGTGACTAAGGTCAATATACCTCTATAACAAGGAGGTTTTTTGTAGTGCCCCGTTTTGTGTTTTATTTTTTAAAAATTATTTAATAAAGGAAGTATTTTAAACTATGTCTAAACTGTGAAGTGCTCTGGGTATATGGAGGGATCCCCGGTGTGGTGAGCAGCGGCTTCTGAAGTTGCTGCATCTTCTCCGATGGCAGACGAGAAGCTGAGCAAGTGCTAATGTAGTGAACCAGAGTGGGGGTAATGGTATGGGCTGATAGTTTTAGCCCCACGGTGGTTGTTACTAAGGCTAAATTCACATCTGTGCTAGGGATTCTGTTTTCCTGCTCCATTATAGGATGATTGGATCTATTTCATAACAAAACTGTGCCCAATGGGCCCCATAGACTATATATACCTGCACCTGTCTGGTATCCTTACCAGATAAAAACATCCTGCAGGAACAACTCTTTGGTTCGGCATTTCATGCCAGATTTATGCTGAAACTCTAAACGGAGCCTCCAATGCAGATGTGAATAGAAGCACTCCAAAAACAGCTGCATTACAGTGAGATACTGGGAGGGGGAGGGGCTATGGATTCTGGTTACACCCCTGCTTAAGGCTATCAATAAACAATACATTTTTTTGTGGATTCCATCTATTTTCTTGGATATCCAATGCCTGAGGATGCACCAATATGGTCATGCAATGCTCTAAGCCAAACCATTACCCTGTTACTTATGTTGGGGCAAACATGAATTGGATGGGTTCCATCTGATTTGTCTAGTTCTATTATATTGCTTTAGAAAAGCAGCATAGGAGTTATCTGACAGCTGCTCATCACCCCGGACTCCACAAAATTAACCTTCCTGTCTATAGGGCAACTTTTAGCTTATATCTACCTTATGACCAGATTATTATGCTCACAGTTCCTTCCGTTTTCCCCTCATCGGTTACAACTACAATTGTGCTGGTAGTTTTGTGAAATCCGTATGTCAGGCGCGTCATATGTGGTTTAGTATGACAGCATGGACAGGGAAATAATGCCAGGTTCCAGGCTGTGAAAATCACTTTTTTCTTGCACACATCTATTTTAGGGTATTACAGGAAACGTGTCTCCTTGGCTTAATATCTTGCTACACACCCAGCGCAGCAGACTCATATCTCAGAAATTGTGTATTCTCCTCTGCCAAGTGCTGTAAATCCAAATGGAAACTTGCCGGCAAAAAAAGTGTAAACTGACAAGTCATTTCAGTAATTCCCATAGACGACTATTCAGCACATGGGTACCTTATTTAACTCCTTTTAATCCACCCATGAAAGGGATTTTTGGGATATAAAACTGTTAGTCCAACGTTAGGGTTCCTAGGACCACAATCAGTGAGCAAGGATTGTTCCTGACCCAGCCCTATCCATGTGTATGTGACTATGCCTGGTACTGCAGCTCACCATCATTGATCTAGACCGTGCACTGGTGTAACTATAGTGGTTGCAGGGGATGCGGCTGCACCCGGGCCCAGGAGCCTTAGGGGGACATAAGGCCTCTCTTCTCCATATAAGGAGCCCAGTACTATGAATAAAGCATTATAGTTGGGGGCCCTGTTACAGGTTTTGCATTGGGGCCAATTACGCCGTTAAGTTACACCTTTGTGTTAAGGGGTTAAGAAAAGTTGGGGGGCCCCAAGATAAACGTTTGCACCTGGAGACATTAGCCTTTCGCTACACCCCTAGTCTAGAGGATTAGATTATAATGCCAGACACAACCAAATGGACAAAATCGCTGCTGCAGTAAGTACTGCAGTGAAGAGTGCCGCTGCTCCTTCCTTTTGCTGATTGGTGGTGGTCCCAGGGGTCTGATGCCTATCATATATTGATGATGCCCTATTCTAAGCCAACAATCTTAAAGCCTAGAACGTTCTTTTACCCCTTCCTGCAATGTGTCATACATGGACCATATTATAGTATATAGTGTATCCACCAAATAAAAGTCAAACAAGAACTTTCTGCAACTTTTTTTTTAACACTACACTTTGTGTTTACTGTTAGGGTGGATTCACACAGGGCGTATTTTCGTCGGAAATCTTGCGGTTTGGCCGCCGCAAAAACCGCGAGATTTCCGCCGGGAGAACCGCCGCGGTTTAGGCCGCGGCGGCTTTGAAGCGGTCCAGCCGCATGCTTTTCCGTTGCGGCCGGCGCTCCCATAGAGGAGAGCGCGGCCGTAACATAAATAAACAAAAAAACGACTGTAAACAGACATGCTGCTTTTTCTGAAACCGCGGCTGCGGCCACCGCAGCCGCGGTTTCAACCGGATGTACCGCAGCGGATTAGCCGTCCCGTGTGGACGAGGTTTCTCAGAAACCTCGTCCACATGGCTGGCTAATCCCGAGATTAGCGGCCGCGGGCGGATCTGCTGCGGCAAAACCGCTGCAAATCCGCCCTGTGTGAATCCAGCCTTAGAGCTACTATGTGTTAATCGGAGCCTTGCTCAGTAATTATGTCTTTTGAGGTGTCACATTTAATAAGAAGATTAGAAGGAAAGCTGCATGGAAGAGGTATAAAAGGGGATACTTTTGCAGAGAAGATGACAATTTAAAGAGTAACTCTTTAAAGTAACAAAAAAATAAACACAACATGGGCTTAAAAGTACTACTACCCTGTTTCCCTGAAAATAAGACATACCCTGAAAATAAGACATAGCATGATTTTCCAGAATTTTTGAGGATGCAAAATGATTTTTCAGGCTCTTTGAGGATGCTTGAAATATAAGCCCTACTCCAAAATTAAGCCCTGCTAATGGTTAATTTAAAAAGTCAATTTAAATAGTGTCCACACAGCTATATATGTAAAAATGTTAAACCTTCTTGAACAAAAATTAATATAAGACACTGTCTTATTTTCGGGGAAACACGGTATAATGTATATAATGGCATTTATTGTTTTACATCTAACATCTGCCTGGTGGCGATCATTATATGTAACGCCACACAACCACCATGTATGACCCTATTGTGATGGGTCATTTCCCCCTTTGCTCATCCTCCAGGTTGCATCTCTACTGGGTATTAAAGACCAGCTTTAAGATGTGAGCGCAGGGCAAGAGACTGGGAGAATCTGCAACTTTAAATACTTTGGCAAAGGGATGTGGTTCTTCATTTCCTTTGGAAGTGAAGAGGGTGAATGCCGCCAGACGATTCCTGAGGTGCTTTTATTCTGCACATATTAACACTAAGGCTGCTGGTTGCTGGCTTTGCATCATTTCGGCTTGTGCCATGTAAAAAGGTGAAAAAGTAAAAGCTAGGGTTTTACTACATATTGATAACGGACTGCTGCATATATTAAAAGCCACCCTATGTGCTGCCATATGGTAAAAGCAATAGGGAGAAGGGACTCTTTAGAATATCAAAATCTGAAATATGATGTTTGGGTAGGGTAGACACCTTTGTCCTCCTCCCCCTCCCACCCCCCAAATAATGGCCCATGAAAAAGGGGACATGGTCTGGGGTGTGGCTAGGGGCATGGTTTATCACGATGTATAATTTTACCTCTGTTATTTCAGTGGCCCCTATAGTAATAGTGATTCAGTCAGTGGCCCCCTATAGTACCGTGTTTCCCCGAAAATAAGACAGTGTCTTATATTTATTTTTGTTCAAAAAGGTTTAACTTTTTTACATCTATAGCTGCCTGGACACTATTTAAATTGACTTTTCAAATTAACTGTTAGCAGGGCTTAATTTTGGAGTAGGGCTTATATTTCAAGCATCCTCAAAAAGCCTGAAAAATCATTTTGCAACCTCAAAAATTCTGGAAAATCATGCTATGTCTTATTTTCAGGGTATGTCTTATTTTCAGGGAAACAGGGTAGTTGCAATTCACTTAGTGGTCCACTATAGCAATAGCTCCCTGTCGCAGTGGCCCCAGGGGAAACACTCCCCCCTCTCAGTCACCCACGTGGTAGTAGAGCACCCCCTTAGTGGCACCAGTAACAATAGCACCCCTTCTCAGTGGCTTCAGTGGTAAAAGTACACACCTTAGTTAACCTATTACAAGAATAAATATCTGCACCAGCCTTGCAACCTAATCACCGGCCAGGTGGCAACCTTATGTGTGGGCGCTGTGCCCAACAATTGAGAGAACTGTGCGTCTGTTAAAGGGACTCTCAGCTCTTATGAGACCCCAAAACTAAGATTATGGGCTCATGTAGAAGTTGGGGCGCTGAATCCAGGGATGTCACTCTCATACTGGCCTTCCTCCCTATTCCGCTACTGTGTGATCACAAAGCCACTACTCCTTGTATACAGTCCACTGAACGATTCATTTTGCTTGTCTGAGTGATTTTTTTAACAGTAATCGTTCCGTGTAAAGGAGCCTTTAGTGCAGTGATGGCGAACTTTTAGAGATCAAGTGCGCAAACTAACTTTTTAATTGCAAAGTGCCAACACTGCAGGGGGCGGGGCTTATCACGGCGTATGATTTTACCTCCGTCATACAAAAACAAAAGGGCCTTAGCAAAATAGACAGGGAGGAACGTCCTATCCTTTTTTATTTAACTGGAGTACCATTTGTGTGGATTTTGACTGGAAATCAGCTGCATACCCGTAGCTGATTTCATACCATGTGGCGCTCCCCCTCACCTCCTCCGAGGGCTTCCCACTGTGAGCATTCCCCAGCTTCTGGTTCCCAGCAGCCTGTAGTGGCCTCACCTGACCAGCACTGCTGCACCTGACCAGGCCGCTGGGAACTGGAAGTCAGGGAGTACTGACAGCGGGAAGCCTTCGGAGGAGGTGAGGAGGAGCGCCGCATAGTATGAAATCAGAGGCGGATACGTCGCTGATTTGCAGTCAAAATCCGCACCAATGATACTCTAGTGCTCTAGTTAAAAAAAAAGGATAGGACGTTTCTCCCTGTCTGCTGTATACTTTGACTGGTTTTTTTAATGCAGAAATGCTGCAGAATTTGCCACTGAAATTTTTGTGGATATTCTGCAGCATTTTCACGATGCGTAACATCCGGAAAGTCAGTTTGAGGTATGCTGCCACATGCAGAGTGCCCTTAGTAGTAATAGTGTCCCCTATGTCAACCCCACTAATAATAGTGACCCCCACAGTGGCCTTAGTAGTAATAGTTTCCCCTATGTTAGCCCCAGTAGTAATAGTGTCCCCTATATTTGCCCCAGTAGTAATGGTGACCCCCACAGTGGCCTCAGTAGTAATAGTGTCTCCCACAGTGGCCTCAATAGTAATACTATTACTAATGGGGTTGATATAGAGGACACTAATACCAATAGTGCCCCCTGTATCAGCCCCAGTAGTAATAGCGCCTCCCCTGAAACCTACCTCCTACTTGTCGTCGAAGAGCCGCTCCTCTTCTCGTCGCTACTGCAGACTGCGGCACCCCGGCTGCTCATCACTATCATGGTGAGCAGCCATCATGTGTGCCATAGGTTTGCCACCACAGGTCTAGTGACTCAGATGACGCTCTCTGGACTCCTTTGTTTTCTTCTATCTGCTCCAAACTTTTTATGTGCCATCTTTTAAAAGTGCAACTAATTATTCTGTCTAAAAGTGGAGAGTATGGAGACGCTACAGAACCCTGCTTGTTGCCCCAAACTTCTATGAAAACGACCCCGCTGCAATGATGCCCAGTGCTCTATGACAAAGAGGAGCACAAAAAGAACAGACACCGGCATCGGGGCTTAGCCCAGCCTGCGGTATGTCTGCTGCCACACAGCACTGTATTAACAAGCATGGTGGTTCCACAAAATGTTTTAATTTCATAGGTACTGAAAGAGTCAAGAGATTCAAGCGAGGCGATGATTGGAGACGGACATCTGCAGACCATCACACCAATGGGTTTAAACATGAGTTAATGTTACAGTGCTGAGAATCAGTTCACAATGCGTCATGAATATATATTGTATAACTGTACAAAGAAAAATATGCTATTGAATATGATGATTTTAATTATATCACATGATGTACTGCAATGCTATTGGTTGCTTGTATGTCAGGGATATTCACACATCCATATATCGGCAGCAGTGCACAGAGCTCCCGCCCCCTCTCCGCCACTATTTGCAATGGGAGGGGCGGGGCAGAGCTTAGCCCCGCCCCTCCCATTGCAAACAGTGGTGAGGGCTGGAGAGGGCAGAGAGGGGTCGGGAGCTCAGTGCACTTCTTCCGGCCTGCCTCTCCCCCTGCAGAAAGGGACACTGTATATCGGCCAGGCGTGAAAACCCCGCCAAAATACGGACATGGGAATAAGCCCTTAAATAGTCAGTAATAGTCATATAACAGACATGATAAGGACATTTTTATGTCCGAAACGCATAGACAGTCCGATCAGGTATTAACTCCAGTTATAGGCCCGCAAAACGGGCAAAAACGAAACCATTGATTTCAGTGCTTTCAATTTCATTAGCAGTATTCTGGCCTGTTAATAGCACGGCGAGAGGAGATAGGACTTGCCCAAACTTTTCCGCACATAGTATTAACTACATGCAAGACTGATAGGACAGGACCCGTTTTTTTTCACACTCCTGCACTATTGCGGGGAGTTTTAACGGCCCAAGAGGGCAAAAAAAGCTGTTCTTGCGCAACTTCATACTCATAGCGGCAAGCGTAGTTGCGCATACGGCCGAGTGAAACTCACCTTAAACTGGATTATAATTATGCACGATAATGCTTTTTACATTTAGAATGCCTTGAGTGCTGGATACTTCCTTTTCCAAAGTGCATGCACATACCAGGCTGAGGTTTGGTCCGTGCACCAGATGCTATCGCTGGAGCTCATTAGCTGAATGTGGTTCGTTTTCTCTTTATCTATACAGAACCTGTGGACATTCACTCTTAACCCCTTAGTGACTGCCTTATTGCCTTTCTACATCCTGTCTTTGTGGGCTTTAATCCCAAGGGCCTAAAAACACGCTCACCCTGAGGATTAAAGCTGGGGGGCCATGGACATGAGAGCATGGAGTTGTCATGGAGTTCTGCGGTGAGAGCCCCCTGGTCATGCAATCGCCATTATCCAATGGGTAACGGCGATCGCATAAAAGTCAACATAAAGTGATCGGATACTTGAGGCGAGTTAAAAGTACTCACTTTTGTCCTCTGCAATGACTCACGATGTTCTGGTCCTTCCAGGACCTAACGCCACCTTCTGCGCATGCGCGCCAGACAAAGAACATCACGCGCATGCGCCAAAGGCCAGGTGGCCCGGGAAATTTAAAAACTCCCTGCTTCCGGCTAGCATGAGTAGTTGAGAGCAGGGAGATGTTACCAGGAACTGCTGTATGCGGTTCGCGATCACATGACCACATTATCCAACGGATAACGACAATGTTGTTAAGCAAAAAAAAAAGTGAAAAAAAAGTTTAAAAAGTGTAAGTTTCATCTCCTCTCATGGATCATATCCTTGAGGAGAGATGAAATCACGTACCTAAGGCCCCTGGATTTATCTGCGAACCTTACCCTGTCTTCTGCGCACGCACCCGTCACCAAGATGGTGGACGCATTCGCAAAAGCCACGGATTGCCAGGATAATTTATAAAATCTCCCTGCTCCTGGCTACTAAACATAACCAAGAGCGTGGAGATTTCACGGCTGGCCGCAGTAGACGGTCCTTGGTCACGAAATCGCTGTTATTTAATGGATAACTGGAAATAAAGAAACATTTCCAGTTTTCATTTCCTCCTGGGGCATGCTGGTCTCCAGGGACCCCTCCTTGCTTTAGCCCTTCACTGGATGTCCTCCGGGACAGGGTGTTTCCTCCATAGACAGCACTCCTTTGCATGTGCACAACTGTGACAGGTATTCCCGATGCGAAGTCCTTGACTGCAATTAACCTGGTTACTTTCCGTGAGGCGCTGTCCTAACAAGTTTTCATGAGGGGAGGTGAAATTACTTTCCTAAGGTCTTTGGCAATGTACCCAAATGGGATCTTTACCCGCGGACCTTTCCCCAGCTTTGGTGTATGCGCCCATCGCCAAAATTGCGGACGCAAGCGCAGAAGCTGGGGAGGGCCTGGAAAATTTTAAATCTCCTTGCTCCTGGCTACTAAAGGTAGCCAAGAGCCTGGAGCAGTGACGGAGGGCCACGGTGAACGGTTTCCGGTCACGTGATTGCCATTATCCAAAGGATAATGGCAATCATGTAAAGGTTTAAAAACAGTTGAACGTCAAAGCTCCTTTCAGTTTCGGCCCCGTTATGCATACAGACATAATATTAGGGCCACAATGGATATGTTTCTGAACACAGGACAAACAAGGTAATCCATTTTGGGGTGAAAGTCTTCATTCATATGTATGCTGTACAACAAAAACTGTGTTTAAAATGACACAATTGCCAAAAAAAGTCAAAATCGTACTTTTTTCCTTCTGCTTTCCTTAGATTCATTCAAAAACTGTGGAGTCAAAATGCGCATGACACCACTACATGAATTCGTTAAGAGGTCTAGTTTTCAAAATGGGGTAATTTGCGTGGTTCCTCTGTCGTTTTGGCCGCTCAAGGGCTCTACAAGTGGGCAATGGGGCCTAAAACACCTTCAAGCAAAATGTCTGTTCTGAAAGCCACCGGCTGCTCTTTTTGGTTTGGGCCCCGTTGTGCATAATACATAATATTAGCGCCACAATGGGTATATTTCTGAACACAGGACAAACAGGGGGATCCATTTTGGGGTGCAAATCCTCATTTTCATGTGCACTATAGAAAGAAATATGTCTTTAAAATGACGTATTTGCAAAAATATGACATTTTATTTTTTCTCCTAAAAATTGCATTAACCCCTTAAAAAAACTGTGGAGTCAAAATACTCCTGATCCCCCTCAGTGGATACATTAAGGGGTTTCGTTTTTAAAATGGGGTCATTTGTGGGGGTACCTATCATTCTGACACCTATGAACCTTTGCAATCTTGGCTTGGTGTAAAAATACAAACGGTTCCTCAAAATGTTGACAAGTAATGTTAAATTTATACGTCTCCTAAATGGTTAAAAAAGCTGATGTTTTTCCAATGTGCTTCCAGACTAAAGTAAACAGATGGAAATATATATATATATATATATCTTATCAAAAATCTGTAGAGTATGTTTGCACATATTTGAAATATTGCAGTTGAAAATGTGAAAAAAAAAATATTTTTTTTTTCAAAACGTTCCCGATTTTGGCACTTTTAATAAATATACACAAATTCTATAGGTCTATTTTTACCACCTAAATGAAATACAATATGTGGCAGAAAACACAATGTCAGAATCACTTGGATTTGCAAAACGGAGTTATTCTATGTTAAAGTGATACATGTCAGATTTCCAAAATTTGGCCTGGTCATTAAGGCGCACACAGGCTTCATCACTAAGCGGTTAATTACATCATAATCTTTACTGCTTCCATTGTACACACAGGACTTGTCATCAGTAAGATCTAATAGGTTATTTGTGAATCATCCTGTACGTCATAGACCCCAATGCAGGGCTCTAGGTTTATCCAGGCCCTTGGGCGACAGTCTCAGTGGACCCCTTTGTAGTGTGTCACGACACATGCAGCAGTAAATCTGCAGCAACGCATATAGTGACCATATTATGGTAGATACCAGCTATACACAGGTATTTTGCAGACCATATAAGTCATTACAGTACTGTTATAACCAGTGATCACAGGTGACGTCCTCTTTGACTGGAGTAGTTCAGTTTCCCTTTTCTTCTGTATCTGGCCCAGACTGCAGTGACAGCTTCTCCTGAATGCAACTTGTCTCTGTGGAATTTGACACACAGTCATCTTTGTATCCTTGCTTTTTCATCACCCTCCCTAGATTATCTACACCTTCACACACTCGCTCTTCTATAGTACACAAGATAGTAATAAAGTCATTAGTGGTACTCCACGCAGTGGCACTGTCTCCATTTTTTGTTCCCCCTATAGGCTCAACACAGTAAGTGCTGCTTATAGTGACCCTCACACAGTAAAAGTGCCCCCACTTAGCAATTATGCCATATGTCCTCATAATGTATTGTATTTAATTAAAAAAAAACTGGCGATATTCACCTTATGTACCACTCCGCGGCCGCTGTGAAGGGTGTGCTGTGCACCACTCACTTCCACATTGTGTGCTATCATCTGACTATCACATGATCTCTGTAGCGGACATTCTTGGCCTTGCTGTGAATTGACTACAGTGATCTTGTCTTTGTCACATGAATGCACACAATGCAGAAGTGAGCAGGGAACAGCACACCCTTTACAGCATACTGGGAGTCATACATAAGGTGTTATGTGGCCTGTTTTTTTTTTCTTTTTTTAATTAAACATGGTTTAGACTAAACTTTGGGGGCCTGGCTGCTGCGCCTGACCCAGCATCCTGGGCCCCCCTATGATCCATCTGCAGTCAGCAGGTGGAGTGGCCCCCCAACTCAGTGATCTAGTAACAAGTGATTAGCTCCAAAATCATCTTGATATGGGGTTGTCTTCTCCTTGATCTTTGTGGTCCATTATTTTATCATAACATAGGCTCACAGGGGGATTCTCTGGTGGTCTACTTCTACCTCGAATATGGACTTTTGAGCAGTTGCAACCTAAATATCACCATCTCTGCTTACAATTCATACGATTCCAGCCACCATCTCTCAGATTGTTTAGAATGAATCGAACTCATCCCGAAAGAGATGATAAAACTGGCGCAGTTCCCCTTTAATGCATTGCCTGGGTCAGACTCTGTGCAGTGTCTTTCTGATGAAATTAGTATGTGCATTTATAAGACTCCTTTACCCTTATTCAGCTCTTTTGTTGTAGGAATGACATCAACATCCTGAACTCGAGTAATGGGAGACTGCTGGCTGAGATCTTGGGCGGTTCTCGTAAGGAAGGGGAACCTGCTGACTGATAATGTGTTCTGGTCAAGTTATTTTCATGTAAGGGCTTGTTCACATAGACATTGATAACGATTAACCATTCAGTCGCTGCCGACTTGAGGTCACCCTATGGATCAACTCTCGGCCTTTTCATCTATCAAGTATAGCTTCTTTTAACTGGCAAATAGTCATGCCAGTGTCTGCCATAATTGGGTCTAACCAGCGAGTTCTTCTTCGTGAACCACTGACAAATCCCAGCATAATATCCTTCTGCAGTCCATTTGCTCGCATGATGTGTCCATAATAAGATAACTTGTGATTTGAAATCTTCACCTCTAGGGATGTTTCTGGCTTGACCTGATCTAGTACTTTCTTCTTAGTGACTCTCGCTGTCCGTGGGATCCAAAGGGTTCTTCTCACACCATAATGCAAAACCTCTAACTCCCTCCTGCCATCCTTTAAGTGTCCAGCTTTCACAAGCAGAAGTGGCAATAGGAAAAGTAATTGCACTGATTGGTCAGCACTTGGTTCTGAAACTGATGTCGTTACTTCTCCAGATCTTGTCCATTCTGGCAGAGCCGCACAACCCAGCGCTATTCTTCCCTTAATTTCTGAACTGTATCTTCCATTGCGATTTATCTTGGACCCGAGGAATCTGTATTCTGCTGCAGCATCAGTCTCTTCATGGTTAATTTCCAGCCATTGTCATGATCTTTGTCTTTTTGATGTTTAAGATAAGACCTTCTAGCTCACTTCTTTGATTGCCATTATTAGTTGTTCTAGATCATCTAGATCAGTGTTCCCCAACTCCAGATCACTATGTATTTAAACAATCGGAAACAGTAAAATACCGCTTGTGTGTATCTAGCGCGGTGCCGTCACATTATTCTTTTGCAAACAGGAGAAGCAGGAATATTACAGCTAAGCAAACATAAGTGCTGTTTCTTAAGTGTGTGACTTGAGATGTGTGATTGTTCCCAGCAAGATAAACCAAGTAATCTTGTAGATATAATACATTTTAATGGCTAACAAAAATACATGATGTTAATGCAAACTTTCAAACCTCTCAGGGTTCTTCCTCAGGCATAATGAAATAGGTCTGAACATGTTTTTTGGTTTTGCACTGCTTCTTTCAGTTGTGTGATATATATATATATATATATATATATATATATATATATATATATATATATATATATATATATATATATATATACATATATATATATATATATATATATATATATCCACACACATACATGTATGTGACAAGACACAGAGATGATCTGATCAATTTGCTCTTAAAAATAGCAGAACAGGATGCGTAGAGAAATAAATAAAATACTTACATAGTTCACTGATAAACATCTGACAGTTTTATGGTCTCTGAATTAGTGTTAGGGGGTCACCAGGTCAGCAGTGTTATCTGTACTATAGATATCTCATACTTCCCAGTCACTCTGAAGAATTTAGGCCTTTGTTAAAAGTGTCAAAAGTTGTTATAAGTTTGTACTCTCAAATTCTTCTATGGCTTTGTGATTTAAAATCACCTTTTAATATGGTGACTTTCATGTGTTCTATGTTGTGTCCCTGACTAGAAAATTGCTTGGCCACAAGGAATTCTGTCTTTCTCTCTCTAATCGTGTGGCAGTGAGATCTCATCCTTGCTCTCAGTTTTTGTCCTGTTTCTCCAACATAAAGAGCCGCAAAAGGACATTAACTACATAGGTTCAGGTACACAACATCGGACGTGGAACATGTGAATGTCCCTGGATTGTATAGTCCTGCTGTGTGTTGGGGATTTGTATCCTGCCCTTGGTCAGTACATGTGAGCAGGTCTTACAACTCCTTACATTGCAGGGATAACTTCCTTTTTGTGTGTCAGAGATTTGTGACTTAAAGGGGTTGTCCCGCCACGCAGGGTGACATTTTTTATAATAATAATAAAGCTTTCCTTTCACAAACCATTTTAAAACACAGCAAACATGGGTTCAAAACGCCAGGCATATTACCTGTTCTGTCTTTTTCTTACTTTGTAAACTGATGTTCCAGGCAGATTTCAAAGATGGCACCATTGTGCTGCAATCCCACAATGCCCTGCTCCTCCCCCCTTCTGTGTGCGCGCTCCCGATAACGGCAGGACGCATTGAACTCCTTTGCAGTCTCCCCTAGCCCTGCCTCCTTTAAGTTCACTCTACAGTACTGGACATTCTCCTGCTCCCTCCCACCTCCCATCCATTCTAGTTTTGATGTGCTGTCTGCTGAGCTGTGTATCTAAACCCCTCAGGTTTGATACTGTCTGCTGAGATGCTGTATCGATACAGCATCTCAACAGACAGTATAACACCTGACAGACATAGATACACTACTCCTCCCCACCCTGTAACCTTAGATTAGATACACTACCCCTCCACCCCCACATTCGGATAAGATACACAACCACCCAGGATACCCAGCTCAGCAGATGTATCACACAGGATCGGCTTAGATACGTCTGCTGAGGCGCTGTATCTAAGCCGGTCCTGTGTGATATGTCTGCTGAGACGCTGAATCTAAGCCGATCCTGTGTGATACGTCTGCTGAGCAGATGTATCTAATCCGATCATGTGATACGTCTGCTGAGACGCTGTATCACACAGAATCAGCTTAGATACAGCAGCTCAGCAGATGTATCACACAGGATCGGCTTAGGTACGTTTGCTGAGATACTGTATCTAAGCCGGTCTTGTGTGATACGTCTGCTGAGACGTTGTATCACACAGGATTGGCTTAGATACAGCAGCTCAGCAGACTTATCACACAGGATAGGCTTAGATACAGCAGCTCAGCAGACGTATCACACAGGATCGGCTTAGATATGTCTGCTGAGACGCTGTATCTAAGCCGGTCCTGTGTGATACGTCTGTTGAGACGCTGTATCTAAGCTGATCGTGTATGATACCTCTGCTGAGACACTGTAAGTAGATCATGTGTGATAACGTCTGCTGAGACACTGTATCTTGTTTTTATGGGATAAACTCTAGTCTTAATTTATCCAATTTTTGGGAACATATAACATTTTGATTGCTTTTTATTTTGCTTTTTTTCTAGAGACAAGATTAACAAAATCTGCAATTCTGGCCTGTTTTTTAAAATTTTTAACAGCATTCATTGTGCAGTATAAATAATATGTTCAATTAATTGTGCAGGATAGTAAGATTAGGTCAAGACCAAATTTATATATATTTTTTTACCATTTTTTCACACTTGTGTGCTGTTTTTTTGCCATGATAATCACCTTTATTTATATAATGCATACATTTATAGAGTGGAAGGAGGAACAAGGCGCATGGTGGCTCAGTGTTCAGCATTGTTACCGTGCAACACTGGGATCCTAGGTTCAAATCTGACCAAGGACAGCATTTGAATAGAATTTCTGTGTTTACCCAGGTTTGCGTGAGTTTCCTCCTACACTCCAAAAATATACTGATAGGTGAATATAGATTGTGAGCTCCAATGGGGACAGAAAATATCAAACAATGTGGAGTGCTGTAATATGCATGGGCTCTAAACGTGATTATTATGTAACATGAAAAGAACATACAAACTCCATGCAGATGTTGTCATAATCGACAAGACAACAGTGCTAACTGATAAACCACACAGGATGACGCTTCCCTTAGTGTTTCCACCCAGCTCATACACCACTGGCCTGCCCAGTAATTAAATTAAGTTCCAAGGCCAGTACTTAAAGGGGTTGTCCCGAGAAAGCAAGTGGGGTTATGCACTTCTGTATGGCCATATTAATGCACTTTGTAATATACATTGTGCATTAATTATGAGCCATACAGAAGTTATTCACTTACCTGTTCCGTTGCTAGCGTCCCCGTCTCCATGGTGCCGTCTAATTTCAGCATCTAATCTCCCGAATAGACGCGCTTGCGCAGAAGGGTCTTCTCCCTTCTCTTGGGTCTCGGCACGAGCGGCGTTCTGGCTCCGCCCCCTTCTATGCGTCATCGCGTAGCTCTGCCCCATCACGTGTGCCGATTCTAGCCAATCAGGAGGCTGGAATCGGCAATGGACCGCACAGAGCCAACGGTGCACCATGGGAGAAGACCCGCGGTGCATCGTGGGTGAAGATCCCGGCGGCCATCTTGGTAAGGTAAGTAAGAAGTCGCCGCAGAGCGGGGATTCGGGTAAGTACTAAACTTTTTTTTTTTAAATCCATCCCTTGTGTTTGTCTCGCGCCTATTGAAAAAAAAAAAAAAGCCGTTTCGGCGCGGGACAACCCCTTTAATTTTTACCGGCCGTGTTAATAGCCAATAAAAAATACACTTTTTGTCGAAAAAAATCAGGCACCTAGAAGAAGTTGTCGTTTTGCTGCAAAACCCGGCATTCGGTTACATCTCAGGCTGATATACAAATGATTACAGTTGTGGGGTGACTAGATGAATGGTCTTACCATCCGAGGCCCTAAAAGTGGTTCCACCCTTGGCCTATAAAAAGGCTCTCGGAGATTACTAGTGTGTAGTGACCTCTTCTTCTGCTTGTGTAGATCTTGTTGACCGCTAGACGCCTCTACAATGCAAATAAGAGATTTCGCCCAGTTAACACAGTTTGAGAGGGGCGCATAATTGGAATGTGAGAAGCTAGATGGTCATACTGATGAACTGCCTCCCTAGCTGTCCGTATCACACCTTGTATCCAAGCTAGAGGCGGTACAACAGGGTACTAGAGCCTCCATGCTGTCTGTATCACATCTTGTATCCAAGCTAGAGGCGGTACAACAGGGTACTAGAGCCTCCATGCTGTCTGTATCACATCTTGTATCCAAGCTAGAGGCGGTACAACAGGCTACTAGAGCCTCAATAGCCACCTGTATCACATCTTGTATCCAAGCTAGAGGCGGTACAACAGGGTACTAGAGCTTCCCTTCAAGGGCTCAGCTTTCCGCAATAAATTATCCTTTTGCTCTGATATTGTAATCTTTTACTGATCTCAACATTACAATCACGCTTATAAAGTTTCATTCGATTCCGACAACTCCTTCTAGGTGCTGGATTGTTTTTGACAATGAGTGTGATTGCTCCCTGTGAGTACGGCCGGGCAGCAACCAAGGCCACAAGTAGTTTTACTCACCAAAGCATCTTTGCTCCATCCACTGTGGCTTCTGGTTTCTGCTCAGTGTACTCTATGAACAGGAATGCAGACACTCAGGTTCTCTGCCTACAATAACTGTGGAGGCCGAAGCAGAGTAAGTAAAGCTACTTGCAACTATGATTATTGCTCAAGGGCGCTAAGGGGGCAAACTATTAGCACTGTGGGCACTATTAGAATTGGAGCCCTTAAGGGGATGCACTATTACTGTTGGGGGCAGAGGTGTAATTTGAAGCTCCTGGGCCCAAATGCAAAACCTTTAACTGAGCCCCCAACTTTAATGCTTTATTCATAGTACTAGGCTACCTATATGGAGAAAAGAGGCCTTATGGGCCCCCTAAGGCTCCTGGGCCCGGGTGCAACCGCATCCCCTGCATCCCCTATAGTTACGCCAGTGGTTTGGCGACTATCAGGAATGCACAATTGTTTTTGGGGCCACTATTAGGGTCACCATTACCTTTGGGGCCACTAAAGGGGGTGTACCATTGCTATTGGGGCCACACTATTATCATTTGGGACACTATGGGGGTCACTAACTACTATTGGAAGCATTAAGGAGGTGCAATATTGCTAGTGGAGTTAATGAAGGGGTGCAGTATCACTATTGCAGCCATGATACCTGCGTAATTGCGCATTATGCTGCACAATTTCATGGGAAGAAGAAGACATCTGAAACTAATTAGGCTATATAGTCTTTTAAATCATGGCACGGAAGTATCCCGTGCCCATGTGTAAGGTCCATGACAGCAAAAAAAAATAAAATTGTAAAATGTGGAAAAACGCACGCAAAAGTGCATCATTCACAGCATAAAAACATTGCACCCATGGGAAGTCGTTCTTAGTCACTATAGGGCACATTTATTATCCGCATGCAACAAAAATGTGATGTCAAAAGGTTGCGATTTTGGCATACATTACAAAAAAATTTCAACTTTTTGAGGATTTTTGCCTACCCTGTCACTTTTTTAAGTAAGTGAAGCTTGGCATTAGAGCTGTGGTCTATGACAGTCTATAAAATCGGCTATACTTTATGGTAGTAATCTAAGAATAGTTGAAATCCATGCCAGCTCATAGCTGGCATATGTTTCAGATTTGGCACACGGGCTGTCCTAAGAATGCGACAAATGCATAACAGACTTAATAGAATCATAGAATGGTAGAGTTGGAAGGGACCTCCAGGGTCATCTGGTCCAACCCCCTGCCTAATGCAGGATCATTAAATCATGCAAGACAGATATTTGTCCAGCCTTTGTTTGAACACTTCCATTGACGAAGAACTCACCACCTCCTGTGGTAACCTGTGCCACTCATTGATCACCCTCACTGTCAGAAAGTTCTTTCTAATATCTAATCTGTGTCTCCTCCCTTTCAGTTTCATCCCTTTGCTTCTAGTCTTTCCTTGTGCAAATGAGAATATGGCTGATCCCTCTGCAGCGTGACAGCCCTTCAGATATTTGTAAACAGCTATTAAGTCTCCTCTCAGCCTTTTTTTTGAAGGCTAAACATTTCCAGATCCTTTAACCGTTCCTCATAGGACATGATTTGCAGACCGCTCACCATCTTGGTAACTCTTCTCTGAACTTGCTCCAGTTTGTCAATGTCTTTTTTTAAAGTGCAGTGCCAAGAACTGGACACAGTTTTCCAGATGAGGTCTGACCAAGGAAAAGTAGAGGGGGATAATTAACTCACGTGATCTAGAGTCGATGCTTCTCTTAATAAATCCCAGAATTGGGTTTGCCTTTTTGGCTGCTGCATCACATTGTTGACTCATGTTCGAACTATGATCTATTAGTATACTCAAAAGTCTCTTTCACATGTGCTGCTGCTTAGCCCAATTCCTTCCATTCTGCATGTGCTTTTTTCATTTATCTTTTTCTTCAAATGTTTTAATACATTTGTTGTACTTCACATAGGAAACACCAGTCTAAGTAAATAAGCCCCAATATGAGGTGAGGGCTTATCTAAATAAAGTTTTTCTGCTTTCTGCCATGTTTTATCAGTACAAGTACAGATGTAGCAAAGTTTAACCTAACTCTGAACACAGTTTAACTTAACTCTGGATTATTACTTTCCATCCCACATTTTATTAGCCCCATTTGGTTGCCTTATAATAATTTTGTTGTGTTAAGATAATAACTTTTCAATGGCTGAAAGGGGTTGTGCCAAGTTAGAAAGTGATCTTTTATCCCCACCATAGTGGATAACTTTGGGATTAGTGGGAGTCTGACCGCTGAGAGCCCCAACAATCCTGAAAACGGGGGTCCTGTTGGTGCCCAAATGAATGGAACAGATGGTGTACAGGCACGCCACTGCTCCATTCACTTTAATGATTGTTGAAGCACTTGAACTTGGTTATCTCCAGCGCTATCATTGAAGTGAATCGAGTGGTGGCACACCTCTGCAACCTCTGCTCCATTCCCTCAGGGACCAAATGGACCCCTGTTCTCGGAATCAGTGGGGATCCCAATGGTCAGACCCCACTGATCATAAAGTTATCCGCTCTCCTATGGATAAAGGATAACTTTACAACTTGGCACAACCGCATTAGGACAAGATAACTTATTTCAGAAAGTTACCACAGTCAAAATAAACTTTGCTACATCTGTTCTTAGACCTTGTTAGCCATATTCCATGACACTTGAAAATCCATGGTGGAAATAATAATGGTTAGCCGAAAGCTGAAGGGGTTAATTTATATGTAGAATTAATGCAATGCTGTAAGCCATATTTGGGAGAGAAATGCAATATAATCTTACTGAAGATAGACTCTAGCAGAACGAAATATCATTATTTTCCCATTAATGTCTCTTCATACATCGCAAATGTCTGTGCTCACATTTCCTGAAAGCTTCCTGGCTACAACCACTGATATTAACACAGCTAATCCCTCACCTTTGCTCTAAATACGGATTAAAAAAAAACACTTTATGAGATTTTCTATATTAGACACTACAATGTGACTCGGAAAGTCTTAGTCAAGCCGTAATAAGAGTCAATTAAATCCCCGATCCTCTGTTCCTGAGTGCACTTTACCAAAAGATTGGGAGGGATGATTCTGTTACTAAGCCAGCGAACCGGAATAATCGACCTTTAACAACATTTTTTCTTAATTATCGGTCTTTTAGACAACAAATGGGCATGTAATGTGTCCGATACATTTCATGTAAGAAGCGTCTTCTCTTTTATAGGGCAGTAATATAATTTCTCTGTAAAAAAAAAAGTCACAGCTAAAATCAGATCCCGCAGATCTGCCAATAGATAATCATCACAACGCATTTATTTCTGGGAAGGCGGCCAAGCAGCGCGAGTGTCACTCATTACATGGCAATTGCTATAATGGACGGTAATGACGATCAAGCTGCTTCATAAAATATGCAAGTACGTGATGATAACATTTATATGGATTAGATAATGAATTATGCAACTCCAATATAGCTACTCCAGAAATACTGTAGGCTGCATAGCAGAACCTGCAGTGATTATAGGCATATCTAGTCATGTCCAATGAGGGTGCCCTGGAGGACTGAGTAGCCATATGTCTTATTACTGCCCATGCATATGATCATATTATGTAAGGGTGTACTGTGGTGCTGGGTGTCATTGGGCAAACATGCGTAAAGAAGTCACTATGCATTTCCCACAGTATTTAGATAGCAGCTTAAAGCAGCTAATTAAAGGGGTATTCTATTCATGACTTTTCCTAAGGAGTAGTAGGGGTCTACCACTTGGGATCAATGCCGATCAGCTGATTTTTCAACCCGTTGCCAGTGCAGCAGGCTGGACAATGTCATTGGTGGTCAAGGCGAGCAGTGTAATAGCCGGCTTTACTCTCGTTGAAGTATAATAGGAGGCAGTGCTCCCATTGACTTAAGTGGGGGTGACGCCTGCTATAACAACTCTAGGCCTGAACACCGATGATGACCTCCAACCTGCTGTACTAACAGCAGGCCAGAAAATCAGCTGGTTGATGGTGATCCCTAGCAGCCTACCCCTGCCAGTCAACTACTAATGACCTATCCTGAGGATAGGTCATCAATAGTAAAAGTCATGGAATATCCCTTTAACTCTTTGCCCCAGGTGAAGGAAAGTCTAGAAATTTCTCTGCTATTATGGATACACGTGGTTAAATTTTATGGGACTATGGTACCCTCTATGTCCATGTGAGGGGTGCAAAAACTTTTTTGGTCCAAGGGCTATTTTGTCAGATTAAACTACTCCCAAGGGCTGCAATAAAATTTAAAGAGATATTATTATCCGAGGCATTTATGGCATATTGTAGGTATATAGTATATCCTAAATTTCTAATACAGTAGGTGCAAGTTTTTCTGATTCCCATCTCTGCGGAGAATGTAAATAAGGAGTCAGAGAAAAAGCCTAGCACATCACAAGTCTTGTAAACTACAATGAAGAGAGCTGCATTAGGTCGTTTTCATGCTGTGTTTGCAGCATACAAGCTTTCCGGCTGCATACGGTAAGTGAATCTATAGACGTCCATTTATTCAATGTCCAATTTGGCGTTTGTTTGAGTGATTTCCTTCAGGGTTGCACTATTCCATGCACAAGTATCCAGTAAAAAGCATATACCATGAAGCATACTTTTTTTTCACAATAGCAGTTTAAAGACATGCATCCGAGGTCTGACAGAAATCCTCCCGGCAGAAACTTCGAACACACACTTACAGGCACCTCTACAGCTCATCTACTTCTTTGTGGAGAGCTAAGTGGAGGAAATGGACCAGCCTCCTTTCATATGGTCACACATTGGGCCACTAGTATTTGCAAATCCTTCCTTTTATACTGTATGCCACATCTCTTCTCTCTAACACGGAAACTACATGTGAACAGCCACCAGACACAGAAGTATGGATGAGTCAAGAAGGTTGGGGGTGCCTACACAAATGGCGTCGCAGGTCACAGATTGTGTGCAAGAAAGTCCAACCAGCAAGTATGTGCAGATACCACCTCACCGGTTATCAGATCCAATTCCAGGCATATCACACACCTAAAGCAGGTGAGTAGAAAACAAGCCCCTTCAGTGCCGGCATCAGAGCACGAAGAATAAACCATCTTCCAGAACTCTTGCATAAGCATAAAAGCAAAAACTTTTATTTCACCTTGCCGAATAAAAACACAAGAGTGAAGTTAAAGAGTGGAAGGGTTAAAGATACTGATCACATGGCTGATTAGGTAACATACACCTGTATATGGGGAGTGTTCTATTGTTTATAAACAGGCATTTGTACTGGGAACATTACTCTGATTAACCCTTTCCACTCCACTGTCTGACCTCTGAGGACATTATGATTTAAGGCTGTACAGCTCCGATGTTGCAAAACGCCTGTTGGGGTTCTCTTACTGTATATTGCCAGCCTCTCTGCTGTCGGAGCCTATCCAATGTGTCACCTCATACAGTACTGGCTTTAGCCAGCATATAGCGCCGTTGTATAACAGCAGAAAAAGAGTAAGCCCCCCTAGGAAAACCAGGATACAAATTGGATTGGAAAGGGTTAAGGGCCAATCTTGTATAAAACGTGTAAGTAATTTTCCAATCCTCTACATTTTCAGTCTTGCATGAAAAAGATCTCTTCCACAATCAGCTGTTGGCAGGAAGACCTGGAAGAGGGGATTTTCCTACAGGAGACAGTCCAGGGATATCAGAACAAACTGAGAACATGTATGGATGGTGGATGAAAGGAACAAAATTATAATAGTGGAAATATTTAAAAAATTGAGTATGGATATAGGTAAACAGTAACACTGTTAATAGTATCCAAGGACGCCGCCATGTCACACCATCAAAAGGAGATTTGTTGGTATTGCTGAGTGGCGGCACAGTTCTGGGATACTTTATAGGGCAAATAAGCTTAAAGGGGTGGTCTCGCGAAACCAAGTGGGGTTATACACTTCCGTATGGCCATATTAATGCACTTTGTAATGTACATTGTGCATTAAATATGAGCCATACAGAAGTTATTCCACTTACCTGCTCCGTTGCTAGCGTCCTCGTCTCCATGGTTCCGTCTAAATTCGCTGGCAGCTTGCTTTTTTAGACGCGCTTGCGCAGTCCGGTCTTCTCCATTCAGCACGAGCCGCTTCAGTGTGCTCCCCGCTACAGCTCTTCTGCGCATGCGCAGACGAGCTGTCACTGCTCGGGAGCGCGCTGGAGCGGCCATTCTGCACCATCCTCTGTTAGAGGAAGGTGCAGAAACTGGAGCTGCCCAGCGGAGAAGACCAGCCCAGCCCAGCAGCCCCGAGAAGCCTCCCAGGTAAGTGATGGGTCGGGGGGGGGGCTGCCGCTGCGCCGGGGGAGCTAGCGCTAGGCCGGGGGGGCTGTCGCTAGGCCGGGGGGGCTGTCGCTGCGCCGGGGGAGCTAGCGCTAGGCCGGGGGGGCTGTCGCTAGGCCGGGGGGGCTGTCGCTAGGCCGGGGGGGCTGTCGCTAGGCCGGGGGAGCTAGCGCTAGGCCGGGGGGGCTGTCGCTGCGATGGGGGGGGCTGTCGCTGCGCCGGGGGAGCTAGCGCTGGGGAGCCGGGGGCTAGCGCCGGTTACCTGCTGTCTGGTCGGCGGCTGCGGGGCGTCTGGTCGGCGGCTGCGATGCGTCCGGTTGCCATGGAGACACAGCTGGCGGCGTCTCGGGAGCGCGCACGTCGGGCTGCAGCGAGCGACTGGGAAAGAGCCGGCGGCCATCTTGAGGATACTTTTATAACTTGCTGAAACGCTGGAACGGTAAGTACGAACCAGCTAGAAATGTCATTTACAGGGGGGCTTTGTAATGTATGTTTAATGGGGGGGACTGGGCAGAAAAAAAAATTAACTGCTTCCTCGAGACATCTCCTTTAATATTTATTGTAGACATCTACCCTCTATGGACACACATGGAATAGAGAGGGCCTAATGATGAAACTGAGCCTTCTCATTATAGTGCTGAGTTTTGTGACCCAGGATAGAAATTCCTTTTGTTTTTTACACTTTACACTTTTCTCATGATCCTTTCATCAATTCCCCAGCACCTTATTTGCTATTAATACAGTTCCCCATAGGCAGGGAGTTCTGTACATGTTCTCACCACCAGTGGCATAGCTATAGGGCTCGCAGGGGTCACACTTACGACCAGGCCTCCTTTACCCCACTGACCCTTCCTACACTGTTAATCTTTTCACAGCGCCTCCCCACTATGACCCGCACCGCTGCTCCTAGTCTCCCCAGATATCATGTCTACAGCTGCAACAGCCTGTCTACAGGACGTCACAGGCTGCTGCAGCCTATAAACATACACCAGGCATAGAGGACCAAAGAACAGCGACATGGGAGAAACAGGGAGCCAAGAGAAGGGAGTATAATCTGATTTAACCCAAGGAGAGCCTGTTTACATTACAATTGTATAACTCGGGCAACCCCTTTAATAATCATACAAACTCAGTCATCATTTGTCCTCTTGCTATGGGCCGGCTCACATGAAATCTCGGTATAAAAAGAGGACAAGGTAGAGGAAGGAGAGGGAGCTCAGACTGGACCAGACATCTAGACACTGCTACTTTCAATGAATTCCTGGGTCATTTGTGCATGCAAGTTTAAAAACCGACTAAAGCTTGATTTCTTATTTCACTTTTTAGGCCTCCTGCACACGGGCGTAATTGTATTGTGGAAGCTGCGGCGGGCGTCCGCCTCCAGACTCCGCAGCAAATATAGCCCATCGCATTCAATGGCAAAACGTCATTTCATCTCCACAAGTGGAAATCGATTGCGATTTTCCGCTTGCGGAGAATAAATTGCAGTATGCTGTGATTTTGTGCAGGTTACACATGGCCGGCTTCCATTGAAGTCAATGGAAGCCAGCCGTCCCGCGGCACTTCCGCAGTGAGCCATGTCACTCCAGAGCACCGGCAGCTGCTGCGTATGCAAGACGGAGTGCCAGACGGCACATCCAGAGCGCTGTGCAGAGCCACCAGACAGCTAAGCTGGGGACACCGACCGGGCACTGGGACAAACTCAGCTGCGGGAATCCCACATGCAGGGTCCGTCCTGCCCGTGTGCAGGAATCCTAATTGTTCATTTGCTGATTCTTATTATCTGCTTCATTTGATTATTTTTTGCTTGCTTGTTTTTGCTTTGCTATAACTTTGCTTTTTCTTCTATGTTTAGTAAATTCATATTATTTTCTTAGTTACTGCATTTACATTTTTTTTTACACATTACAATCTTTAAGGGCTTCTTCATATGGGCGTATTTTTATCAGTAGTTTGCAAGCCCAAACCAGGAGTGGGTCCAAAATACAGAAGATATGCAAATCTTTCCATTATACTTTCTCTCTGTTCGTTCAACTTCTGGTTTTGGCTTACGAAATACTGATGAGAAATAACCCCTAGGGTAAGAAAGAGGCGCACATTTTCATATTTCTAATTATTTCCCTGCACATTGTTTCCCTTCTTTCAAAGTATAATTACAGCATCACAAAAATACGGAAACTTGTAGTTTACGCAATAAGTAGGTTGTTCCTTGTAACACGTTCCCAGCTGAGCTCAGTGATACTTTCCAGTCACTGGATGTCACCAATACATGACTCACCGATATAACCGTATCATTAGCAGAGTCACAAGATGTGGATATAAACATCTTGGGTCATTAAGGTGTGTTGTTTGAGGTCAGGCTATCTGTTAGACGGAAATTCCCTTTATACTTAAAGGAAATGCTGAGTGCCCTCAGTCATAGTTTCCATTCATTAACCCCTTAATGACATGGTGTATCTTCGCCATAAGAACACAGCGATGCTTTGGGGGATTTTTACCTCCACTTTTTGAAAGCCATAATTTTTTTTATTTTTCTGTCAACATGGCCATATGAAAGGCTTGCCCTTTGTGTGGCCAACTGTGGTACCATTTTTTTGGTACATATAATGTATTGTAAAACTTTTATACATTTTTTGGAGAGCAGGTAGAGAAACCACATCAATTCTGACATTTGTTTTACAGAGTTAATCATACAGCATAAGTGACATGATACATTTTTTCTGCGGGTTGGTATAATTACGATGATAACAAAATTATTAGTATTTTATTAGGTTTTTGCACTTTTGCACAGTAAAAACTTTTTGGGAAATTATTTTCTTTTTTTTTTTTGTTGCGTTCAAAGTACCATAACTTTTAATTTTGCCATACATGGAGCTTAGGGTCAGTTGGCGTGACACAGGACTCATGGTAAAGCTCACCTTTTCTTCCTTGTACAATCATTCTTGCAGATGTCCCAAACAGTCTGAAGGGGGCTTCATCAGAGAAAATAACTATACCCCAGTCCTTCACAGGCAAATTCCTGGACAGACTGCTTTGGAAATTTGGAAGATTGATTGACTGGAAAAGAAAAGGTGAGCGCTACTACAAGTTTTGTGTCGTGTGTGGGGTTGCTTCTTCAAAGGGAGTGGGCCAGGAAATTCCCCTGTTCTTAATCCCATTGAGAAACCGTGGTCAATCCTCAAAAAGTGGGTGGACAAACAAAAACATCCATTAGGTTTTGGCCCAGAAGCTGATATCCAGGGAGAATTGCAGAAGTCTTGAAAAATAAGAACCAACACTGTAAATATGGAGTCTTTGCCTAAACTTGATGTATTTGTTAGCAAAAGTTTAAAACTTATGAAATGCTTATATTTCAATTTCAGTGCACCATAGAGACATCTGACTAAAAGAGCTAAAAATACTGAAACAGCAAACTTTGTGAAAACCAAAATTTGTGTCAGTCTCAAAACATTTGGCCTGGACTGTACTACTGATACTGACTGCACAATGGTTGCAGTAAAGTTTGGCTATTTGCAAAGACAATGCGCTATAGTGCGAGCAGTGGAGACTGTGCTGATTGCAGTGGCAACCACCATAAAAGGTGAGACTCTAACCCAACGTAGAGTGGGTATCCTGTAATCTACCAATGACTCTCTCAATTAATTAAGGTTGAGGGTTCTTTCCCTCCTGCACCTATTCCTTGTCCGAGTGGAGCGGTGATGCCAATGGTTCTACTTCATCAGACCTCTGCTTATCAGACACTTGTCACCTATCCTATGGATAAGGGATAAGTTGAAAACTTGGCACAACCCCTTTAAAGAGGACCAGTCATTTTCTCAGGTCAGCTGACTCTATTGCAACTCTTGTTTTTTTCCAACTCCCCTCTTTCCCACGTACTGAGACCCACTGGATTGGACTCCCAGTGCTTCGAATCTGTCAAGTGAGCAATCTACATCGCTATCTGTCAACGGATGATGTCACATTTGATTGACAGAGAGTGGAGGAGGAAAAAAAAGAAAGATTCAAAGCACCAGGACATGAATCTACAGTTCTTGGTTTGGAGGTACAGGGAGCGACAAGTAGGTACAAAACACAAGCAGTGAAAGAGTCATTGGGTGCATGGCTGCAAAGCTATGCAGCCGGCCCTGTTGACCAAGGATATGTCAGGTTCACTTTAATAAAGAGGAAAAAGAGAGAATTTATTTTAGGAAAAGTCACCTTGTAAAAACAGACTAGAGTAACCATCTGGACTGTACAGATGAGCTGTAATAAATGCTCACACTACTTCATGCAGCTAGCGTGTCCTCTATGGGGAATCCATGGCATCATACACGGAGGTTCTTCACCTCAAATGACATTGATTCACATCCAGATTGTTTTTCATCATGAACATGTCTTCTTGCAGATAAAAGCAGGGTGTGAAGACCAATTGGACAAATGCCCAAAATTCTAAGTGAGAAGCTAGAGCAATACAGATAGGTTGTGAGTCTTTTGGCTTGCTTCATGTGAAATAACGTGTCTAGTTAATGCCATTCTGAGTATGACTGTTATAATAATGCTAGATGACTCATATCACACAGCACATCCTCCTAAGGTCATTCAGGCGATTAAAGAAAAGGTACAGCACTCCTAAAATAAACCATAGGTCCGGTTTTGTTTTCTAAAAAAAGTCAGGTCCCTATAAGGTTCTGTGGTCCCTTGGGGCCATAATGGTTACTGTATCGATTGTCACCCAAGTTTTATAGAAATAGCTGAACTCAATTTTGAGCAACTTGACAGAAGATGCTCCAAGGACTTTGGGTGCTGCTATTGATGAACTGTGAAAGTTACCCACCATATTCGGAGAAAGCAGGAAATCTGCAAAGTGAGCACAACGAACATGCTATCTTATGCACCCACCAAATCCTCTCCATTTATACCAACCTTAAGCAGGGGCCCAGACGAAAAATCCGGGTCCTGCTCTTAGCACCCGAGGCAGTCAGCTGATCATGTCAGGGAAAGGAAAGCTACTTCCAGCTACACGTTTCCCCTACAGAGGCCACTGCTGGGGAAATGTAGTATTACAGGATAGCCAATCATATGAATGACCCTCCTATAATACCAGCACAGCAGAAAGTCTGCCAGGGTGAGAGCCACTTTACTGAGTGGCTCTCCATTCTGGGTCATAGAGGGGGCTCACGAGGGGGGGATCCCACTATATGACGTCCATAGGCCCTAATAGGACCTATGAACAGGGGTTGTGCTCTTAGCACAACCTCTTTAAGAATTACTTAAGTAAAATGCGCTCACCATTGTAGTAGCCAATACTTTTTGAGCTCAGTTCTTATTTTTCTTTGCAAAGGAGAGCCGTCGGCTAGTGACATATACCAAGATAAAAAAAAAACACTGATCCAGAACCATGTGTTTCATAAAATCTTTCATATAAAAGTCCACATTGTTATAGAAACTGTCTGCTCTGCATGCTTGCACATTGCGAACAGAAAGCTTGATCACAGATGAAGAGCTTTCTGTTTGAAATATGTAAGTGTGCAGAACAGTTTCCATATCAATGTGGACTGTTATATGAAATATTTTCTGAAATATATGGACTATCAATAAAGAACAATCAATTTTAATCTTGGCACTGGATCAGTGCCTTTTTGGGAAAAAAATCATGCCCTGCGCCGGGAGGAGGATATAATTCTTGTAGTTGTTCTTTTCTTCTACCCCTTCAATTTATTGGTTCCTGGACCTGTTTTCTGCCATTCAAGATACTGCAGCAATTTTCTAACTAGATTATGCATACTTTACATTGCTCTGATTAACCATAGCTGATCATTAGTGATGAGCGATTAGTGGAATAATCAGTTTGTGTCAGCATTGGGCTGATTTCATAAAAATCATCATCAATTAGGACAGTTGATTCTGATTTATGTTAAAGTAAAAGATTAATTAAAATTGGTTTCACTAGTTTGCCATGTGTAAGGTCCCCAATGCTGCCAAAGCCATGGGAATACAGCCACACATCTGAGAAACACAGTGCTCTTCCCACAAATTGGTCAAAATAGTGTACAGTTGGCAGGGGGTAAATTATAGCACAGGGGTGTCACTGCAAATAAATAAAGTCCCACCTAGAGTGTTCTAGATCAAAAATTGCACCAAGGAAGACAGCAGGTATGTTGCTTGTTTTGAAAGCAATGCCATAAATTTTACAAGGAGAAATTGTGCCAGGTGAGAACACTCAAGCACGGAACTACTCCAAGGAACAGCTGTGGAGCTACCAAGAATTTCACTATGCAAGACAGCAGATGAGCTGCTTGTTTAAAAAAATGTCATATAGTTTGCAAAGGACAAATTCTACCAGGTGAACAGAACAGCCAAGCATGGGCCTGTCCCAAGGGAAAGCCATAGAGCTACAGCAGTTTCTTGTGCTATTGGAAATTTTGTTTTGAAAAAAGTAAGAGGAGAAAACATGGTGGAATCAGGAAAAGGAGAGCAGCAGCACCTGGCCCTGCCATACACATAGAATAGCTAGGATTAGTGATGAAAGGAACATTGCATAGTCTCCTCCCCTGCCTCTGGTCCTATATGGACCAGAAGCAGGAAAAATCCAGAGGCAGGATGAATGTTCCACAACTTTTGGTGGTATCAAGAAACATGGACCACCACTTTCGGCTTCATACACCACCTGCAGGACATTGACGCAGTGCACGGTTAAGGATATGTAACACTCCTGACCATGCTTGTTGGACACTGACACTGAGGGGCGTTGTATCACATACATGGTGGTACATGGCAGGAATAGCTTTTTGGGCAAAAAAATGGTGGCTGGGCATCTTGTACTGTGGGTTAGCATGAAGCATCACATTGCAGAAGGTGCAATGTGATGCTTCTAGCCTGAAAGGCTGCATTTGTGGATGGTTAAGATGCTATATTTTTCATATTCCCATAACTGGGGGGTGGAGGGCTGACAGCTGACCTGGGACACGCGATGGTGATGGTGGCAACTCAACTTCTGCGCTCCTGGCTTCTAGGCCTGCAGCGGGATTGTCAATTGCGGAGGAGAGGCCTGAAGTATGCATGCTACTGCAATTATGCATAACTGCATCTTTGTACTCAGAGGCTAGTGCATGAATAGGGAGGGAGATGGAGGAAGAGGGAACAATATGAGCAGGAGTCTTTACCCTGTTGCCCAGATGAGCTTTCCAAGGCAGATGGTGGTAGGAGCTCATGTGACTGTTCATACACATTCTGTTAAGGTTGTTTATGTTTTTGCTGCGCTTTAAGTGCTTCCCGCAGATCTTACAGATGACCACTCTTCTGTCATCACGTGCAGTTTCAAAAAATGCCAAGGCCACATAACACCTGTTAGCTGACCTAGCTGTGGCCTTTTTTTATTTTCTATGTTGATCATTTTGGAATAGAATGCAAAAGTGCAGTTGTGCCATTGTTGGGTTTGATGGTTTTATACAGACAACCTCCTGCCTAACAAAGGAAGGTGTGTGAAAAAAACCTACAGTGAAACCTCTTTGAAGCAACTACTCAAAAACTGCATTGAAGGCGGTTTTCCAGAGGGAGGGGTCTCTCAAAGAAGATGCACCGAATGCATAGTATGTAGAGATGAGCGAGCACCAAAATGCTCGGGTGCTCGTTACTCGGGACGAAATTATCGCGATGCTCGAGGGTTCGTTTCGAGTAACGAACCCCATTGAAGTCAATGGGCTACCCGAGCATTTTTGTATTTCGCCGATGCTCTCTAAGGTTTTCATGTGTGAAAATCTGGGCAATTCAAGAAAGTGATGGGAACGACACAGCAACGGATAGGGCAGGCGAGGGGCTACATGTTGGGCTGCATCTCAAGTTCACAGGTCCCACTATTAAGCCACAATAGCGGCAAGAGTGGGCCCCCCCCCCTCCCAACAACTTTTACTTCCGCAAAAAGCCCTCATTAGCAATGCATACCTTAGCTAAGCACCACACTACCTCCAACAAAGCACAATCACTGCCTGCATGACACTCCGCTGCCACTTCTCCTGGGTTACATGCTGCCCAACCCCCCCGCACGACCCAGTGTCCACAGCGCACACCAAATTGTCCCTGCGCAGCCTTCAGCTGCCCTCATGCCACGCCACACTCATGTCTATTTATAAGTGCGTCTGCCATGAGGAGGAACTGCAGGCACACACTGCAGAGGGTTGGCACGGCTAGGCAGCGACCCTCTTTAAAAGGGGCGGGGCGATAGCCCACAATGCTGTACAGAAGCAATGAGAAATAGAATCCTGTGCCACCGCCATCAGGAGCTGCACACGTGGGCATAGCAATGGGGAACCTATGTGCCACACACTATTCATTCTGTCAAGGTGTCTGCATGCCCCAGTCAGACCGGGCTTTTTAATTCATAGACACAGGCAGGTACAACTCCCTATTGTGAAGTCCCTGTGGACCGACAGCATGGGTGGCTCCCTGGAACCCACCGGCGGTACATAAAAATATCCCATTGCAGTGCCCATCACAGCTGAAGTAGTAATGTCATGCTTAATGCAGGTGGGCTTCGGCCCACACTGCATGCCCCAGTCAGACTGGGGTTCTTTAGAAGTGGACAGATGTAGGTTAAACTCCGTGTGCACCTACAGCATGGGTGGCTCCCTGGAACCCACCGGCGGTACATAAAAATATCCCATTGCATTGCCCAACACAGCTGAGGTAGTAATGTCGTGCTTAATGCAGGTGGGCTTCGGCCCACACTGCATGCCCAAGTCTGACTGGGGTTCTTTAGAAGTGGAAACAGATGCTTTTATAATTCCCTGTGGACCCACAGCATGGGTGGGTGCCAGGAAGCCACCGGCGGTACATAAAAATATCCCATTGCATTGCTCAACACAGCTGAGGTAGTAATGTCGTGCTTAATACAGGTGGGCTTCGGCCCACACTGCATGCCCCAGTCAGACTGGGGTTCTTTACAAGTGGACAGATGTAGGTTAAACTCCGTGTGCACCTACAGCATGGGTGGCTCCCTGGAACCCACCGGCGATACACAAAAATATCCCATTGCATTGCCCAACACAGCGGATGTAACGTCAGCTGTAATGCAGGTGGGCTAAAAATTCATTTGATTACACTGTAGGCGAGGGCCCACAAAAATTGCTGTATCAACAGTACTAATGTACATCCAAAAAATTGGCCATGGCCAACCAAGAGGGCAGGTGAAACCCATTAATCGCTTTGGTTAATGTGGCTTAAGTGGTAACTAGGCCTGGAGGCAGCCCAGTTTAACGAAAAATTGGTTCAAGTTAAAGTTTCAACGCTTTTAAGAGCATTGAAACAAATAAAAATTGTTTAGAAAAATTATATGAGTGAGCCTTGTGGCCCTAAAAAAAATTGCCCGTTCAGCGTGATTACGTGAGGTTTCAGGAGGAGGAGCAGGAATATTAGACACAGATTGATGAAGCAGAAATGTCCCCGTTTTGGATGGTGAGAGAGAACGTAGCTTCCATCCGCGGGTGCAGCCTACGTATTGCTTACGTATCGCTGCTGTCCGCTGGTGGAGAAGAGAAGTCTGGGGAAATCCAGGCTTTGTTCATCTTGATGAGTGTTAGCCTGTCGGCACTGTCGGTTGACAGGTGGGTACGCTTATCCGTGATGATTCCCCCAGCCACACTAAACACACTCTCTGACAAGACGCTAGCCGCAGGACAAGCAAGCACCTCCAGGGCATACAGCGCGAGTTCAGGCCACGTGTCCAGCTTCAACACCCAGTAGTTGTAGGGGGCAGAGGCGTCACGGAGGACGGTCGTGCGATCGGCTATGTACTCCCTCACCATCCTTTTACAGTGCTCCCGCCGACTCAGCCGTGACTGGGGAGCAGTGACACAGTCTTGCTGGGGAGCCATAAAGCTGGCAAAGGCCTTGGAGAATGTTCCCCTGCCTGCGCTGTACATGCTGCCTGATCTCTGCGCCTCCCCTGCTACCTGGCCCTCGGAACTGCGCCTTCTGCCACTAGCGCTGTCGGATGGGAAGTTTACCATCAGTTTGTCCGCCAGGGTCCTGTGGTATAGCATCATTCTCGAACCCCTTTCCTCTTCGGGAATGAGAGTGCAAAGGCTCTCCTTATACCGTGGGTTGAGAAGTGTGTACACCCAGTAATCCGTAGTGGCCAGAATGCGTGTAACGCGAGGGTCACGAGAAAGGCATCCTAACATGAAGTCAGCCATGTGTGCCAGGGTACCTGTACGCAACACATGGCTGTCCTCACTAGGAAGATCACTTTCAGGATCCTCTTCCTCCTCCTCCTCCTCCTCCTCCTCCTCCTGCCATACACGCTGAAAGGATGACAGGCCACCAGCATGTCTACCCTCACCAGTGGGCCAAGCTGTGTCTTCCCCCTCCTCCTCATCTTCCTCCTCCTCCTCCTCACCGCGCTGAGATATAGACAGGAGGGTGCTCTGACTATCCAGCGACATACTGTCTTCCCCCGGCTCTGTTTCCGAGCGCAAAGCGTCTGCCTTTATGTTTTGCAGGGAACTTCTCAAGATGCATAGCATAGGAATGGTGACACTAATGATTGCAGCATCGCCGCTCACCACCTGGGTAGACTCCTCAAATGTTCCAAGGACCTGGCAGATGGCTGCCAACCAGGCCCACTCTTCTGTAAATAATTGAGGAGGCTGACTCCCACTGCGCCGCGCAAGTTGGAGTTGGTATTCCACTATAGCTCTACGCTGCTCATAGAGTCTGGCCAACATGTGGAGCGTAGAGTTCCACTGTGTGGGCACGTCGCACAGCAGTCGGTGCACTGGCAGATTAAACCTATGTTGCAGGGTCCGCAGGGTGGCAGCGTGCGTGTGGGATTTGCGGAAATGTGCGCAGAGCTGGCGCACCTTTCCGAGCAGGTATGCCAAGTGGGGGTAGCTTTTCAGAAAGCGCTGAACCACCAAATTAAAGACATGGGCCAGGCATGGCACGTGCGTGAGGCTGCCGAGCTGCAGAGCCGCCACCAGGTTACGGCCGTTGTCACACACGACCATGCCCGGTTGGAGGCTCAGCGGCGCAAGCCAGTGGTCGGTCTGCTCTGTCAGACCCTGCAGCAGTTCGTGGGCCGTGTGCCTCTTCTCTCCTAAGCTGAGTAGTTTCAGCACGGCCTGCTGGCGCTTGCCCACCGCTGTGCTGCCACGCCGCGTGACACCGACTGCTGGCGACGTGCTGCTGCTGACACATCTTGATTGCGAGACAGAGGTTGAGGAAGAGGAGGAGGAGGAGGAGGAGGAAGGTGCTTTAGTGGAGGAAGCATACACCGCCGCAGATACCACCACCGAGCTGTGGCCCGCAATTCTGGGGGTGGGTAGGACGTGAGCGGTCCCAGGCTCTGACTCTGTCCCAGCCTCCACTAAATTCACCCAATGTGCCGTCAGGGAGATATAGTGGCCCTGCCCGCCTGTGCTTGTCCACGTGTCCGTTGTTAAGTGGACCTTGGCAGTAACCGCGTTGGTGAGGGCGCGTACAATGTTGCGGGAGACGTGGTCGTGCAGGGCTGGGACGGCACATCGGGAAAAGTAGTGGCGACTGGGAACCGAGTAGCGCGCGGCAGCCGCCGCCATCATGCTTTTGAAAGCCTCCGTTTCCACAAGCCTATACGGCAGCATCTCTAGGCTGATCAATTTTGCAATGTGCACGTTTAACGCTTGAGCGTGCGGGTGCGTGGCGTCGTACTTGCGCTTGCGCTCAAACTGTGGCACTAGCGACGTCTGGACGCTGCGCTGAGAGACATTGCTGGATGGGGCCGAGGACAGCGGAGGTGAGGGTGTGGGTGCAGGCCAGGAGACGGTAGTGCCTGTGTCCTCAGAGGGGGGTTGGATCTCAGTGGCAGGTTGGGGCACAGGGGGAGAGGCAGTGGTGCAAACCGGAGGCGGTGAACGGGCATCGTCCCACCTTGTGGGGTGCTTGGCCATCATATGCCTGCGCATGCTGTTGGTGGTGCCTCCCCAGCTGATCTTGGCGCGACAAAGGTTGCACACCACTGTTCGTCGGTCGTCAGGCGTCTCTGTGAAAAACTGCCACACCGTAGAGCACCTTGACCTGTGCAGGGTGGCATGGCGCGAGGGGGCGCTTTGGGAAACAGTTGGTGGATTATTCGGTCTGGCCCTGCCTCTACCCCTGGCCACCGCACTGGCTCGGCCTGTGCCCACACCCTCACTTGGCCCTCCGCGTCCTCGGCCGCGTCCACATCCTCTAGGCCTACCCCTACCCCTCAGCATGCTGTATTACCAGTGATTTGATTTCCCAGGCAGGAAAGAAATTGGCGCAAGGCTGCACTCAACCGTAGCTGGTTGCGTCTGATTTTTTTACGTTCTCCATGCAGCACGCACGTACACGGAGACCTTAGGACTGATAGAGGCAGGGCAAATATACTTTCTTCCCTTTTGTTTAAAAGGATAGGCCCACTGCGTCTATTCACTGAATAATAAGTTTAATAACTGACACTGTGTTGCGGCCCTGCAAAAGTGTCACAGAACTTTACTGTTGCAGAGTTATTAACTGTGGCAGAGCAGGTATTTCCCAGGCAGGAAAGAAATTGGCGCAAGGCTGCACTCAACCGTAGCTGGTTGCGTCTGATTTTTTTACGTTCTCCACGCAGCACACACGTACCCAGAGCCCTTAGGACTGACACAGGCAGGGCAAATATACTTTCTTCCCTTTTGTTTAAAAGGATAGGCCCACTGCGTCTATTCAATGACTAATAACTGTGTTGTGGCCCTGCCTACACAATTCTGTGCCTGTAGTATCAATGGAGGGTGCAATGCTCTGCACCGCCGATTTTGAGAAAAAAAAAAAAAAAAGCAACACAGCTAACAGCAGCCTGCACAGTACTCCACACAGTTAAATGTGGCCCTAGAAAGGACCGTTGAGGATCTTGAAGGCTACACTCACTCCTAACACTCTCCCTGCGTAAGCACCACTTCTGTCCCTAATACCGGGTGCAATGCTCTGCACTGCCGATTTTGAGAAAAAAAAAAAAATTTTTTTAACAGCAGCCTGCACACACGTAGATGTGGCCCTAAGAAGGACCGTTGAGGTTCTTGAAGCCTACACTCACTACAAACACTCTCCCTACAGCAACTCCAATAGAACAGCACTTTCCCTCACTAACTCACACGGCATCTGAGCCGAGCCGCGGGAGGGGCCGACTTTTAGGCCTCATGTCCACGGGGAAAATCAGATCCGCTGCAGATTCTACATGTAGAATCTGCAGCGGGTCCCTCATGCCCCGCGGACATGAGCGCTGAAAATAGGAATTTAAAAGCATTTACCTATCCGTAGCGGGCGGCGAAGCTCTGCTCTTCCTCACGGCCGGATCTTCATTTTCGGCCGGCGGATGAATTCCTGACGCCGGCGGCACGTCGCCGGCACGTCGTCGACGTGCCGCGCGCATGCGCCGGGCACATCCGCCGAGCCGAAGCAAGGGAGATGCGGCCGTGAGGAAGAGCAGAGCTTCCCGACCCGCTGCGGGTGAGTAAATGCTTTAAATTCCTATTTTAGGTCTCCCGCGGATCCGGACGGCTTCCATAGGCTTCAATAGAAGCCCGCGGGAGCCGTCCCCGCGGGAGACCCGCATGAAAATGGAGCATGGTCCAGATTTTTTCATGCTCCATTTTTTTTTAAATCACTTTTATTGACGATCCGCGGGTATTTATCTACCCGCGGGTGGTCAATGCATCCCTATGGGGTGCGGATCCGCGCGCGGGAGATCCGCTGCGGATTTTAAATCTCATTTTGCCCGTGGACATGAGCCCTTATACTCGGGTGACATCAGATCTCCCCAGCCACTCACAGCAGGGGGGTGGTATAGGGCTTGAACGTCACAGGGGGAAGTTGTAATGCCTTCCCTGTCTTTCAATTGGCCAGAAAAGCGCGCTAACGTCTCAGAGAGGAAACGGAAACTAACCGGAACACCGCGTGGTGCTCGTTACGAGTAACGAGCATCCCGAACACCCTAATATTCGCACGAATATCAAGCTCGGACGAGTACGTTCGCTCATCTCTAATAGTATGTCATGGAACTGAAAATCTGTTGGTTCTTCGGAATGATTTTGTTGTATGATGCCAGGTCAAATGGAAGAAAAAAATAGGGAGCCTCCTTCCATATTTTTATTCCCTATAGGTATCACGTTCATTACTAAATATACCATGCAAATGCTTAAAGGCACATTAAAGCTAGAAGGGAAGGATAAAACTAAATAGAAGATGTACTTGACCGCATTGTTTGACAGGATTTTCTGCACATTACTGAAACAACCCGAGCTTGTTATTAGAGCACACTGTAAGAACTTGTGGTCCCGCATTTCCTACATATTCTTATCTGACTACTTCATACTAATGACTAAATGTTACCACAAACCTAGCCTTCAGCCTAATTGAAAGCAGACCCAGCGTCACAGTGAGAAAGAGTCAAAGAAGGTAGAGACGTCAGCGGGGCTGAGAGAAGAGAATAACTGCTACAAGACATTGGGGAGATTAAACATTGTTAGGTCAAGGATGATTCTTGGTGAAAAAAGAGGTTTCAGGTTCCTTTTTTCAGTTGCTTTGTCACTGCCAGACTTCGTACAAACATTTTCCCACACTGTTACCCTCATCTATCTATCTAGATTGACGGTACCAAATTTAGGGCTCGTTCATCTCACAAATACTCACTCACCATCTATGCTCTCCCTAAGGAGAAAAGATAGCGTTTCTGACCCACATCACAGGCCTCTCTCTAGCAAAGCCAGAAACCTACTGCACACTGATGAGGGGCTAACACCCCAAAATAGCTGTCTGTGCATGGATTCTGGCTTTGCTTTCAATTCCCGGTCATTGTTATAATGCTGCCTTCCAATAGGTGGCACTGTGCAGGTATTGCTCCATCTCCCTTCTTTGCATACTACCCAGAGGAGCATGAATGGCCTCTTGAGTCTCCCCACTCACCATCTAGGTGCTCTCACTAAGAAAAAAAGATAGCGTTTCTGACTCACAAATACGAAGTTAACGGGGCGATGGTCACCACTCTGTGACGTATGGTACTCAGGGGCAGACCTCAGTATTGCTGCATTTCCAGCTCCCTAGATTCTGCACTTGTGCAAGGTGGAGCCTAAATCACACCCAGCCTGATCTAGCATGCAACACAACACTTCGCTGCCACCACTAACTGTTTCTGACAGGTAGGTCAGCCACTTCAGTTCTGCTTACTGTGTAAATATGGGCCTCCCCGGTCTCCACCAGCCAAAACACAATTAATACACTTGGATTAGTTTGTTAGAGCCCCAAGGATGACAAAATAAAGTTTAATGCTTTATTCTAAAACAAGCTTAACAGTGCTTAGATAAAAAAAATATGTAAAAGGAGATATTTACAAAAGGTAAGGGAATATATAAAATACACACAAGAACAGGAGACTGAAAAAATAGAAAATATGCCAATACAATTCAGGCTTTACCCCCCTCCCTCATAACAATGTTATTCGAGAGGAATGCAAAAAAAAAACAAGGTAGAAGCCAATTTTCCTCATTTGGGGAAAAAAAATCCCTTCCCGACTCCAAGTCTGACAATCAGAATAATCCCTGGATAGCCGACCCTTCTGATGTAATCAGTGACTATAACATATAATATTGTAATGCTTGAGAAAAGCATTCAGGCCCCTCTTAAGCTCTTTTATCGAGTTCACCATCACCATGTCCTCATGCAGAGAATTCCATAGTCTCACTGCTCTTACAGTAAAGAACCCCCTTGTATGTCAGTGTAGAAACCTTCTTTCCTCTAGACGTAGAAGGCGCCTCTTTGTTACAGAGGAAGTAAAACACGTGGGCTGTGGGGACAACACTTCTAGTCGATAAACAATCAAACAAGGGAATTACCCGGTTCTTCCATCTTTGCCCTTGTTACAGTCACAGTCCTGGGTGTAAATAGATGATAGGAGAGCTCTGATATATTATACATAGTTATTAGGTCGCCCCTCAGCTGTCTTTTTTCTAAACTAAATAACCCCAATTTTGATACCCTCTCTTTAGTTGTAATGGCTCTTAGAGATGTACTCTGCCATCCTCCTTGTGACATCATGGAGAGGTCAGCTAAGTAGATGCATAGATGGAAATCCAATTAATATTTCAGCCATATTTTCCCAATAGGCACTCAAATAGGGAAACTATGGCCGCCATATTTTCTAGCATAAATTTTCCAATGATTAGACATCAAACACCATATGTACAGGATAATTAATCAAGCGGGTGTGCGAGTCTACATGTTCTGGGGATTGCACAGTGATGGGAATTGATGCATTGCATTCACTGTACGCTTCTGGTTTGGAAGTATAATTTGTATCTGGCTACAATTCTTGGATTACTCATAATTCCAGTTACTAATTTTTCCTTTGTCTCATCTAAGACAAGGTTGGATGTCGCAGTCAGTAAGTCTGTGAGAATGTGTATTGGGAGAGCAGGAGGACAATAGAACCTCCTGCACTTACTTGTTAGCATGGAACAAGAGCTTCCTGGATTGCTCCAAAAGAAGCAAATGGGATCAAAGGCCTCTGTGTACAGGTGGGAAGGGCATTTTGATAGATATTGATGAAGTGTTTGCTAGTAACAGGATATACACTTGGCAGAAAGTTGTACTTAATTCACCCAGTTGCTTTTTCAGATACAAGATGGATGATTCCAGAGACAATCGCTGCCATGAAAAAATGGGTAAATCTACCAGTATCACTTCATTACAGTCCACACTGGTGTTTGGCTCAGTTAAGCATTTCTGTTGGAGGAGCAGAGAAACGGAAATAAAAACGGAATTAAGTATTTCCATTTTGTTTCCCGTTACTTTTTATGGGTTTCTATTACAAATGCAAATATTGCCGTTTAATTCTGTTTGGTTTCATTTCCGTTTTTCAAATGGACTACATAGTGAAACAAATGTTTTTCATCAGTTCACAATGTATATGCAAAATACTGTAGTCTTCGTGTAAGGGACTCCCCTGTTGGTATGGAAATGGGCTGTGAGATGAGCCAAAGGTTGTGCTAAATTATAGCGAATGCCACAATTTGAGACAAATTTTGGCGCAGCCAAGCAGCATGTCCTAGGGATATTTATTGGTTGGCTAAGGCTCCCCACATAAAATGGATCATTTCTGCTGTGCCACAGAAGGTATAAGGCAGCGTCAGAGCGCAGAAACAACATGTGCGCAGAACCTGTGCGTGAAGGTGCTATGGAGAGGACAGTGAGCACTGACAGGAGTAACTGGAGACTGCTTGGTGCCGACTGCCTGGAGCCCAGGAATGGCCGTGCTATTACCCCAACCCAGTGAGACATCTGGACTGCGATAAGAAGCAAAGAGAGCAATATGGTGTGGTTATACTCCTGGTCAGATTCGGCTGCCGGCACGGGTGAGAGGTGAGTTGCGGGGGGGGGGGGGGAGAGAGAGTGAGAGAGAAATCTCCCCTCCGTTCCTCCCCGCTCTCCCCCAGCCGAATCTTTAGAGACGAGCGGGCAGGTACTCGAATAAGGCACTACTCGCTCGAGTAGTTTGCCTTATTGAGTTGCTCGCTCATCTCTAGAACCCACGCCATCTGCAGTGGGAGCTGACTGTGACTGACAGTCGGCCTCTTGCTGCAGCATCGAAAATTGGTGAGAACTCTGATCTCTACTGTTAACTCCTTACATGCCACGATCAATGTTGTGGCGTGTAAAGGATTCACAGACGGAGGGCAACCGGACTCCACACAATGATATCGGGGTCTGCCATGGCCTATGATTGCTATTATTAGTAATAATACATTGCAGTACTTCAGTATTATCATAGTGATCATAGGATTACAACTTCAGGTCCTCTACAGGGACATAAAGCCACCGCTATTTAAAAAAAATGGCTATTTAAATTTTTTTTAAAAGCCCATGCACCCCAAAATAGTACCACTAAAAACTACAGCTTGTCACACACAAAATAAGTCTTCATAGAACTCGTCCATGGAAATATAAAAAATTGTGGGGCTTTGAATGCAGCTATGAAAATTTTTTTTTCCAAAAGAAGGGTTTTTATTGTGCAAAAGTGGAAAAGCCTAAAAAAATATATAATTTTGGTATTGTTGTAATCATACAGACAAAAATGTATCCTTTCATTTATACTGCATGATTGACACTGTAAGGCCTCATGCCCACGGCCGGGCTTGTGAAATCTCGCAGCAGAATCAGACCGGGCGCCCCCCAGAGACCCCATACTCAACTCTCCGGATCTGTGACGAGAGTCTCTGCAGTTGAGCCGGCGCGCGTGTGCAGTGCATTGCATGGCGCGCCAGTGCTGGGTGGTGACGCGACTTCTCGCAATACTTCCATTGTGCTCATAGCAGAAGTATCGCAGGACGGTCGGCTTGCATTGACTGCAATGCAAGCTGTCCGCACGATTTTCCGCGACGAATAGAAAATGCTGCGATTCTCCTCCACAAGTGGAAAATCACCATTGATTTCCGCTCATGGGCAGGAGAGAATCTGTTAATATAGCATGTCTATGGACGGCTATTGCTGCAGGATTCGCCGCGGGTGTCTGACTGCGAATCCTGCAGCGATTATCCGTCCGTGGCCATTAGGCCTTTAACAAACCCTCAAAAAACAATTGCAGAATTGAGGTCTTTTGTCTCCCTGCCCTCCAAAAACATTTAATAGAAGTTATATAATACATTATACTGTATATACCCAAAAAATGATACCAATAAAAACTACAACTCGCCATGCAAAAAACAAGCCCTCATTTGGCCATGTTGAAGGAAAAATAAAAGTTGATGGCTTTTGAAAAGTGGATATGAAAATCCTCCAAAAATCATTGCCTCCTTAGGACCTAAATAGACCATGTCACTAAATGGTTAATACGGCACATATGCTGCCCTTCAATGATGAAAATCTAGGAGACAACCACAATTTCTCATCAAGAAGGAAATAAAATGTCCAACTATTTCCATGTAGGAGTTATGATTTTGTCCCATATGGAAACAAACCTGTTATTAATAATATTCCCCGTTCATCATAGTGATGTTGTAGATTAGATCTGGAAAGGAATATGTTGTGTTAATGGCTTCCCAAAAAGCTGCAGGATATAAGTGTCTCAGATGTGGGATCAGTCCCTCTCAAGGAAAGTCCCATTGTTTCATCTCAATCTGAATCACCATCTTGGCTATTAATGAGTCATAGAAGGAAGTAGGAACCTGCTGCCAAACTGTCTCATAAGTGTCTGGATTAGCAAAATGTATTCAACTCTTTCAAGACTAGAGATTCTTATTTGTTTCCCACCTTCCAAGAGCCATAACAGTCATAGCTGTATGAGGGTTTGGTTTTGCACGACGAGTTATATTTTTCAAAGTTACCATTGATTATAACATATAATGTATCGAAAAACTTTCACAAATGCTTAAGTCGAGTGAAATGGCAAAAAATTTAATTGTAACATTTTTGGAGGGTTAGCTTTTACAGTGTTTACAATGCAGTAAAAATGGCATGTGTGGGTCAGTACGATTATGGTGATACCAAATTTATGTACACCCAATGTAAAAAAAAAATCCTAGAAGGAGTTGTCAGAATGGAACTTTCTCTGTGTGATTGTAACATTGATATAAGCAAGGGATTACAACTAGAGATGAGCGAACGCGTTCGTCCGAGCTTGATATTCGTGCGAATATTAGGGTGTTCGGGATGTTCGTTATTCGTGACGAACACCATGCGGTGTTCTGGTTACTTTCACTTCCTTCCCTGAGACGTTAGCGCGCTTTTCTGGCCAATTGAAAGACAGGGAAGGCATTACAACTTCCCCCTGCAACGTTTAAGCCCTATACCACCCCCCTGCTGTGAGTGGCTGGCGAGATCAGGTGTTCGCCTAATATAAAAGTCGGCCCCTCCCGCGGCTCGCCTCAGATGCGGTGTGAGTTAGATGAGGGACAGTGCTGTTTATACCGGAGCTGCTGTAGGGAAAGAATTGGTAGTTAGTGTAGGCTTCAAGACCCCCCAAAGGTCCTTATTAGGGACACTGATAGCTGTGTGTTGGCTGCTGTTAGCAGTGGGATTTTTTTTTTCTCAAAATCGCCTCTGCAGACCGTTGCACCTGGCATTAGGGACAGAAGTGCTGCATAGGCAGGGAGAGTGTTAGGAGTGAGTGTAGCCTTCAAGAACCTCAACGGTCCTTTCTAGGGCCATATTTATCCGTGTGCAGTACTGTCCAGGCTGCTGTTGGCTGTGCTGCATTTTTTTTGGGCTTCTCAAAATCGCCTCTGCAGAGCATTCCACCCTCCATTGATACTGCAGGGAAAGAATTGTATAGGCAGGGCCACAACACAGTTATTATTCATAGAATATACGCAGTGCTGCCTGTTGGTGGGAAAAAACTGAAAACAAATCTATTTGTCCAGCCTCTGTCCGTCCTTACGGGCGGTGGACACGTGTGAGCTGCGTGAAAAACATTGCTAAATCATACGCAGCCAGCTACGCTTTACTGCTGGCTTCGCCATTTGCTTTCCTTAATTGGGAAAAAAAATACCTGCTCTCCAAGAGTTATAATAACTCTGCTACCCTCACGTTCTGTGACACATAAGCAGGGACACAGCACAGTTATTAAACTTCGCAGGTTCATTGAATATACGCAGTGCTGCCTGTTGGTGGGAAAAAACTGAAAAGAAATCTATTTGTCCAGCCTGTGTCCGTCCTTACGCCTGTGGAGACGTGTGAGCTGCGTGAAAAACATTGCTAAATCATACGCAGCCAGCTACGCTTTACTGCTGGGTTCGCCATTTGCTTTCCTTAATTGGGAAAAAAAATACCTGCTCTGCCACAGTTAATAACTCTGCTACCGTCACGTTCTGTGACACATAAGCAGGGACACAGCACAGTTATTAAACTTCTCAGGTTCATTGAATATACGCAGTGCTGCCTGTTGGTGGGAAAAAACTGAAAAGAAATCTATTTGTCCAGCCTGTGTCCGTCCTTACGCCTGTGGAGACGTGTGAGCTGCGTGAAAAACATTGCTAAATCATACGCAGCCAGCTACGCTTTACTGCTGGGTTCGCCATTTGCTTTCCTTAATTGGGAAAAAAAATACCTGCTCTCCAAGAGTTATAATAACTCTGCTACCCTCACGTTCTGTGACACATAAGCAGGGACACAGCGCAGTTATTAAACTTCGCAGGTTCATTGAATATACGCAGTGCTGCCTGTTGGTGGGAAAAAACTGAAAAGAAATCTATTTGTCCAGCCTGTGTCCGTCCTTACGCCTGTGGAGACGTGTGAGCTGCGTGAAAAACATTGCTAAATCATACGCAGCCAGCTACGCTTTACTGCTGGCTTCGCCATTTGCTTTCCTTAATTGGGAAAAAAAAATACCTGCTCTGCCACAGTTAATAACTCTGCTACCCTCACGTTCTGTGACACATAAGCAGGGACACAGCACAGTTATTAAACTTAGATAATTCATTATGGGGCCTTTCGTTTTCCAAAAAGGGCAAAAATTATATTTGGCCTGCAGTCTTGCGCCAATTTATTTCCTGCCTGGGAAATCTAATCACTGGTAATACAGCATGCTGAGGGGTAGGGGTAAGCCTAGAGGACGTGGACGTGGACGTGGCCGAGGACGCGGAGGGCCAAGTGAGGGTGTGGGCACAGGCCAAGCTCCTGATCCAGGTGTGTCGCAGCTGTCTGCTGCGCGATTAGGAGAGAGGCACGTTTCTGGCGTCCCCACATTCATCGCCCAATTAATGGGTCCACGCGGGAGACGGTTATTAGAAAATGAGCAGTGTGAGCAGGTCCTGTCCTGGATGGCAGAAAGTGCTTCGAGCAACCTATCGTCTACCCGCAGTTCTGCGCCGTCCACTGCTGCCAATCCGAATCCTCTGTCTGCTGCTCCTCCTTCCTCCCAGCCTCCTCACTCCACTACAATGACACCTGCTCAGGAGCGGGAACACTCCCAGGAACTGTTCTCGGGCCCCTGCTTAGATTGGGCAGCAGCGGTTCCTCTCCCACCAGAGGAGTTTATCGTCACTGATGCCCAACCATTCGAAAGTTCCCGGGGTCCGGGGGGAAGAGGCTGGGGACTTCCGCCAACTGTCTCAACAACTTTCTGTGGGTGAGGAGGACGATGACGATCAGACACAGTTGTCTTGCAGTGAGGTAGTAGTAAGGGCAGTAAGTTCCAGGGAGCAGCGCACAGAGGATTCGGAGGAAGAGCAGCAGGACGATGAGGTGACTGACCCCACCTGGTGTGCAACGCTTACTCAGGAGGACAGGTCTTCAGAGGGGGAGTCAAGGGCATCAGCAGGGCAGGTTGCAAGAGGCAGTGCAGTGGCCAGGGGTAGAGGCAGGGCCAGACCGAATAATCCACCAAGTGTTTCCCAAAGCGCCCCCTCGCGCCATGCCACCCTGCGGAGGCCGAGGTGCTCTAAGGTCTGGCAGTTTTTCACAGAGACGCCTGACGACCGACGAACAGTGGTGTGCAACCTTTGTCGCGCAAAGCTCAGCCGGGGAGCCAACACCAACAGCCTCACCACCACCACCATGCGCAGACATATGATGGCCAAGCACCCCGCAAGGTGGGACAAAGGCCGTTCACCGCCTCCGGTTTGCACCCCTGCCTCTCCCCCTGTGCCCCAACCTGCCACTGAGATGCAACCCCCCTCTCAGGACACAGGCACTACCGCCTCATGGCCTGCACCCACACCCTCATCTCCGCTGTCCTCGGCCCCATCCAGCAGTGTAGTTCAGCGCACCGTTCAGCCGTCGCTTGCGCAAGTGTTCGAGCGCAAGCGCAAGTACGCCGCCACGCACCCGCACGCTCAAACGTTAACCGTCCGCATCGCAAAATTCATCAGCCTTGAGATGCTGCCGTATAGGGTTGTGGAAACGGAGTCCTTCAAAAGTATCATGGAGGCGGCGGCCCCGCGCTACTCAGTTCCCAGTCGCCACTACTTTTCCCGATGTGCCGTCCCAGCCCTGCACGACCACGTCTCCCGCAACATTGTGCGCGCCCTCACCAACGCGGTTACTGCCGCGGTCCACTTAACTACGGACACGTGGACAAGCACAGGCGGGCAGGGCCACTACATCTCCCTGACGGCACATTGGGTGAATTTAGTGGAGGCTGGGACAGAGTCAGAGCCTGGGACCGCTCACGTCCTACCCACCCCCAGAATTGCGGGCCCCAGCTCGGTGGTGGTATCTGCGGAGGTGTATGCTTCCTCCACTAAAGCACCCTCCTCCTCCTCCTCCTCCTCTGTCTCACAATCAAGATGTGTTAGCAGCAGCATGTCGCCAGCAGTCGGTGTCGCGCGGTGTGGCAGCACAGCGGTGGGCAAGCGTCAGCAGGCCGTGCTGAAACTACTCAGCTTAGGCGATAAGAGGCACACGGCCCACGAACTGCTGCAGGGTCTGACACAGCAGACCGACCGCTGGCTTGCGCCGCTGAGCCTCCAACCGGGCATGGTCGTGTGTGACAACGGCCGTAACCTGGTGGCGGCTCTGCAGCTCGGCAGCCTCACGCACGTGCCATGCCTGGCCCACGTCTTTAATTTGGTGGTTCAGCGGTTTCTGAAAAGCTACCCACGCTTGTCAGACCTGCTCGTAAAGGCGCGCCGGCTCTGCGCACATTTCCGCAAGTCCCACACGGACGCTGCCACCCTGCGCACCCTGCAACATCACTTTAAGCTGCCAGTGCACCGACTGCTGTGCGACGTGCCCACACGGTGGAACTCTACGCTCCACATGTTGGCCAGGCTCTATGAACAGCGTAGAGCTATAGTCGAATACCAACTCCAACATGGGCGGCGCAGTGGGAGTCAGCCTCCTCAATTCCTTTCAGAAGAGTGGGCCTGGTTGGCAGACATCTGCCATGTCCTTGGTAATTTTGAGGAGTCTACCCAGGTGGTGAGCGGCGATGCTACAATCATTAGCGTCACCATTCCTCTGCTATGCATCTTGAGAAATTCCCTGCAAACCATAAAGGCAGCTGCTTTGCGCTCGGAAACGGGGGCGGGGGAAGACAGTATGCCGCTGGATAGTCAGGGCACCCTCCTGTCTATTTCTCAGCGCGTACAGGAGGAGGAGGAGGAGCATGAGGAGGATGAGGAGGAGGGGGAAGAGACAGCTTGGCCCGCTGCTGACGGTACACCGGCTGATTGCCTGTCATCCTTTCAGCGTGTATGGCCTGAGGAGGAGGAGGAGGAGGAGGATCCTGAAAGTGATCTTCCTAGTGAAGACAGCCATGTGTTGCGTACAGGTACCCTGGCACACATGGCTGACTTCATGTTAGGATGCCTTTCTCGTGACCCTCGCGTTGCACGCATTCTGGCCACTACGGATTACTGGGTGTACACACTGCTCGATCCACGGTATAAGGAGAACCTGCCCACTCTGATTCCCGAAGAGGAAAGGGGTTCGAGAGTGTTGCTATACCACAGGACCCTTGCGGACAAGCTGATGGTAAAATTCCCAGCCGACAGCGCTAGTGGCAGAAGGCGCAGTTCCGAGGGCCATGTTGCAGGGGATGTGCGTAGATCGAGCAGCATGTACATCCCAGGCAGTGCAACAGTCTTTAAGGGCCTGGCCAGCTTTATGGCTCCCCACCAAGACTGTGTCACCGCTCCCCAGTCACGGCTGAGTCGGCGGGAGCACTGCAAAAGGATGGTGAGGGAGTACGTAGCGGATCGCACGACCATCCTTGGTGACGCCTCTGCCCCCTACAACTACTGGGTGTCGAAGCTGGACACGTGGCCTGAACTAGCCCTGTATGCCCTTGAGGTGCTTGCTTGTCCTGCGGCTAGCGTGTTGTCGGAGAGGGTGTTTAGTGCGGCTGGGGGAATCATCACCGATAAGCGTAGCCGCTTGTCAACCGACAGTGCCGACAGGCTAACACTCATCAAGATGAACAAAGGCTGGATTTCGCCAGACTTCTGTTCTCCACCAGCGGACAGCAGCGATACGTAAGCAATACGTAGGCTGCACCCGCGGATGGAAGCTACGTTCTCTCTCACCATCCAAAACGGGGACATTTGTGCTTCATCAATCTGTGTCTAATATTCCTCCTCCTCCTCCTCCTGCTCCTCCTCCTGAAACCTCACGTAATGACGCTGAACGGGCAATTTTTCTTAGGGCCACAAGGCTCACTCAAATAATTTTTCAGAACAATTTTTATAAGTTTCAATTAGCTTAAAAGCGTTGGAACTTTAACTTGAACCAATTTTTCGTTACACTGGGCTGCCTCCAGGCCTAGTTACCACTTAAGCCACATTAACCAAAGCGATTCACCTGCCATCTTGGTTGGGCATGGCCAATTTTTACTGAGGTACATTAGTACTGTTGGTACACCAATTTTTTGGGGCCCTCACCTACAGTGTAATCATAGTAATTTCTATGTTCTTCGCCTGCACTCATGGTACAGAAAGGTGTGTGGGGTTGGCCTACAGTTTAGCTACATAAATGTCACTTGTGCCTTGGCTATACTAAGGCTACTGAAATGGAACGAAGACTGCGCTCCCGCTATACTGCTGCTTCAGAATTGTTACTGGGGCCTGTCTTGAGTGCTACTATTGCTTACATGGAACGAAGACTGCGCTCCCGCTATACTGCTGCTTCAGAATTGTTACTGGGGCCTGTCTTGAGTGCTACTATTGCTTACATGGAACGAAGACTGCGCTCCCGCTATACTGCTGCTTCAGAATTGTTACTGGGGCCTGTCTTGAGTGCTACTATTGCTTACATGGAACGAAGACTGCGCTCCCGCTATACTGCTGCTTCAGAATTGTTACTGGGGCCTGTCTTGAGTGCTACTATTGCTTACATGGAACGAAGACTGCGCTCCCGCTATACTGCTGCTTCAGAATTGTTACTGGGGCCTGTCTTGAGTGCTACTATTGCTTACATGGAACGAAGACTGCGCTCCCGCTATACTGCTGCTTCAGAATTGTTACTGGGGCCTGTCTTGAGTGCTACTATTGCTTACATGGAACGGACACGTGGAGAGGACACGTAGTGCCTCAAAAACATCCCCCTCCTCCTCCAACAGGGAAAACATTGTTGGCAAATGCCTTTGCATTGGTTCGTCTGGCGGCAGTCCAAGAATTTCACCTTTACCGACACTACAAGAGAGCCCCCCCACCATCCCCCCGCCACGGCCCACTTAATCCTGGCCACATTCCGAAAACCAACAAAATACAACCGTGGTACTAGGTCCGCAGTCACCACCACATTACCACCAACGCGGTTACTGTTAAGGTGCATATAACCACGGACACGTGGAGAGGACACGTAGTGCCTCAAAAACATCCCCCTCCTCCTCCAACAGGGAAAACATTGTTGGCAAATGCCTTTGCATTGGTTCGTCTGGCGGCAGTCCAAGAATTTCACCTTTACCGACACTACAAGAGAGCCCCCCCACCATCCCCCCGCCACGGCCCACTTAATCCTGGCCACATTCCGAAAACCAACAAAATACAACCGTGGTACTAGGTCCGCAGTCACCACCACATTACCACCAACGCGGTTACTGTTAAGGTGCATATAACCAGTCTGACTGGGGCATGCAGACACCTTGACAGAATGAATAGTGTGTGGCACATAGGTTCCCCATTGCTATGCCCACGTGTGCAGCTCCTGATGGCGGTGGCACAGGATTGTATTTCTCATTGCTTCTGTACAGCATTGTGGGCTATCGCCCCGCCCCTATTAAAGAGGGTCGCTACCTAGCCGTGCCAACCCTGTGCAGTGTGTGCCTGCGGTCCCTCGTCGTGGCAGACGCACTTCTAAATAGACATGAGGGTGGTGTGGCATGAGGGCAGCTGAAGGCTGCGCAGGGACAGTTTGGTGTGCGCTGTGGGGGGGAGGGGGTGCGGTTGGGCAGCATGTAACTCAGGAGAAGTGGCAGTGGAGTGTCATGCAGGCAGTGATTGTGCTTTGTTGGAGGTAGTGTGGTGCTTAGCAAAGGTATGCCATGCTAATGAGGGCTTTTCAGAAGTAAAAGTTGTTGGGAGGGGGGGGGGCCCACTCTTGCCGCTATTGTGGCTTAATAGTGGGACCTGTGAACTTAGGATGCAGCCCAACATGTAGCCCCTCGCCTGCCCTATCCGTCACTGTGTCATTCCCATCACTTTCCTGAATTGCCCAGATTTTCACACATGAAAACCTTAGCGAGCATCGGCGAAATACAAAAATGTTCTGGTCGCCCATTGACTTCAATGGGGTTCGTTGTTCGAAACGAACCCTCGAGCATCACGGGAAGTTCGTTACGAATAACGAACACCCGAACATTTTGGTGTTCGCTCATCTCTAATTACAACATCAAAGAAGCATACCATATCTCCTGATCTTATCCTCCACCCCCACAACATGTTCCCTGCCCCTCCCTACGGCTCCCCACACTTCCACTTTGCCTGTCGTGTACATCTCCTGCCCCTGTGCTTCCCTATCTTCCCCTCCCCATTTATTTCCAAATATATGCCTATTTAGAAACAACGATTCGCTCAAAAGATGTCTTTTGAGCAATAATCGCTGTGTCATTTACAGCGCAAGATGATAGCTCAAATGTTGAGCGATCACCTTGCGCTGCGAGCAAGGATGCAGAAGACAAGCGTGTTCCCGCTTGTCTTCTGCATCCAACTGTTCCCTGCTCCGAGCGCCTGGCTGTTATACAGCCGAGCGCAGCGAGCGGAGGATGCAGAAGACAAGTGGGGTGTTCCCGCTTGTCTTCTGCATCTAGCTGTTCTCTGCTCCGAGCGCCCGGCTGTTATACAGCTAAGTGCTGCGAGTTGAGGATGCAGAAGACAAGCGGGGTGTTGTTGCTTGTATTCTGCATCCAGCTATTATACAGCCGAGCTCTCCGAGCGGAGTATGGAGAACAGAGTTGGACCGCTCTGTTCTTCATACCCAGCCTGTCATCAGGGAGCGGGATACAGATAAAACAATAGTATCAGCGGAGACAATAGTATCAGCTGTATCCCACTGTGAATCCCTGATAAGGCTCTTCATTGTCTTTCAGCACGCTGGAAGACAACAATGAGCGATGGCTTAATGAAAACTGCACCACAATTACATGTGGTATACAGTTAAGGTCCATTTAGACACGATTATCGCTCAAAAGACGGCTTTTAAGCGAATTTTGAGCGATAATCGGTGTGTCTAAATGGGCCTTAACTGTATACCACATGTAATTGTCGTATTGTTTGTGTTCCCACGTGCTTTGAAAGTGCTTTGGAATAAGTTGGCGCTATACACTAAAAGGATCATTTATTTTAGAAAACAACTCTTGATGGCAGGTTCTAGTACCCTGTTGTACCTCCTCTAGCTTGGATACAAGATGTGATATGGAGTAGCATGGAGTCTCTAGTACCCTGTTGTACCGCCTCTAGCTTGGATACAAGATGTTATAGGAAGTAGCATGGAGGCTCTAGAACCCTATTGGGCTGCCTCTAGCTTGGATACAAGATGTGATATGGAGTAGCATGGAGCCTCTAGTACCCTGTTGTACCGCCTCTAGCTTGGATACAAGATGTTATAGGGAGTAGCATGGAGGCTCTAGAACCCTATTGGGCTGCCTCTAGCTTGGATACAAGATGTGATATGGAGTAGCATGGAGCCTCTAGTACCCTGTTGTACCGCCTCTAGCTTGGATACAAGATGTTATAGGGAGTAGCATGGAGGCTCTAGAACCCTATTGGGCTGCCTCTAGCTTGGATACAAGATGTGTTACAGTCAAGCATGGAGGCTCTAGTACCCTGTTGGGCCACCTCTAGCTTGGATACAAGATGTGATATGGAGTAGCATGGAGGCTCTAATACTCTGTTGTACCACCTCTAGCTTGTATACAAGATGTGATACAGGCATACATGGAGGCTCTAGTGCCCTGTTGTACCACCTCTAGCTTGGATGCAAGATGTGATACAGGCAGACATGGTGGCTCTAGTACTCTGTTGGGCCGCCTCTAACTTGGATACAAGATGTGATACAGGCAGACATGGAGGCATACTGGTTCTGTATGGTATCCTGCGGCATGTTGGCCCACATTTGCTGTAACTTATCCTCTAGATTGTGGAAACTCATAGGCTGTCGAAGTTGGCATCCCAGATGGTTCCACATATATTCCATTGGCAATAAATATGGTGACTGGGCAGGCCACGGAAGTGTGGCAATGTTGTGGAGACATTCCTGTGATACCCTTGTGTGTCTGGTCAGGCATTATCCAGCTGGAAAATGCCTCTTGAAATCCCTGCCATGAGAGACAACCCATGTGGCTGCAGGATGTCCTAAACATATCTCTGAGCTATCTTTGTCCCTCGTAGGGGTGACGGATTGTCACATGTCATGGGCTTCCCCCGCAGACTATCGCACCAGCAGTGAGGCGATCACCCCTAGGTCTCCAGACATGAACCTGGCTGTCGACAGTACCCAAACTACACCTGGATTCATCGCTGAAGGCAACCTGGTTCCACTTCGAAGTAGTCCAGTTTCGTCATTCACATCCCCACAACAAACGTAGGAGACAGTGGGAGAGTGTCAAAGACAGTACACGTAATAGGTGTTGTGAGACCAAATCTCCTTCAGCCAAGTCATAATCTAAAATTTCAATAATTTTAATGAGGAGTTTCTTACACTGCCCTGCCGTCCCACCATTACTGGCTAAACACTTCAGATAGCTGTTGTCTGAACACTCAACAAGCCTACAAAAGTGAGGTACGGTTGATTGATCACTGTACAGCCTTCTTACTTACAAAAAGTTTAGAGGTGTACGTGTAGTTCTTGGGTAGTTAAAGTCGTTGTCTAAGACTAAAAAGACAGCCCCACCTTTGTCTGTGATTCTAAACCCATGTCCATGACTCCTTTAAAATGAATTTCCACTTTTTCCATCAGCATTCAAGGGTGGACATTCACTGTAACGTTGCAACTGGCAGACGATGTTCTTGGAACTGACTTGCATTTCACATCAGGGTGGATAAGATGATCTGCAAATAAACATATTTCAGTCAAGCAATAGAGTTCCAATGTATCCTTACAGGTTCATCTCTAACAAAATTTTTGTTCCACATGAAAATCCAAGATAACCAAGTGGAATTACACATTCATTATTCCTCGCTGTGCCCATGCTTGATTAGCTGTGAAATTCCGTTTCATGTTCATTCTGTTCAAGTTTCAATTCAGTTCTTCACTGCTCTATAGAAATTCTTACAAGAAAAGAGGTCAGTGGACTATGACGGAAAGAGAGGAGGACACTTAAAGGCATTCTCTGAAATTTTTGTACAGATTGGTAAAATAGAAGGCACTAGGCATGGCCCTAAACATGCACTAAACTTATAATATGTACTGGGTTAATAAAATTGCTGATCGTATGCAAACCCAAGACACCCACCCCATGCATAAAACACATTTTTACACTGTTCATATTTTTTGAATGCATGCCTATCGCTCTCTTATTTGTGCTTATACTGAACTTTTCCCCAAAAAAACTACACCACAAAAGTAAATGAATATTGGACTTATTTATACCATGGTAACTTGCAGATTTCCTCAAGTCCATGGCTGCGCAAACACATTAGAATTATATCAGCTGAACCTGTCATTCATCAAATGTATTCAGGAACCTCCTGGCTCTCCCTCAACAGCAGGTGATAACAATTGGGCAGTTGGATTTCAATGGCCTAATCCGTTTATTGTTTGAGAGATAAGGAGCTGACAGAGGTGTGTAGCAGCAGCTTTCATCTCTTTGTACATTGAGAACATATGCATGCTTGGCTGAGCTACCATATATTTGGGGGTGTCAGAGAAAATAACTAATAGTGGAAAGAGTGTTTAACCAACAGGTATCTGTTGTGCCTTCTCTCACTGTCCATGTCTGCTGGTTGTAGCCATAGGCATCTGTTGTCCTCTATGTAGCAGACATTACAGTGCCCCTCTACTATTAGTGCAACCCACAAGGTGCAGTGAGCAGCCTGCCCACCTCTGCCCACCCAGCTTTCCTGCCCCAACCAATCCTAATGTTACTGGAACTGCAAATGATACTCACGGACAGACATAAATCATGACTGACAAACGCTCAAAACACTCGCCAGAATACCTGCACACATAAGCAGATGAAATAACTATAGAATGTACAAGGTATTAGTTTGTATTTTGGCCAAGATACTTAAGCCTGCGAGCCCACTTCAAGAGTCCTCGTTGTATTGCAGGTCCCTACTCTAATAAGACAACTAACCCCAAGAAACCTGCCTGCAAGTGGAGCAATCATCCCAATAGGGACGGTCCCATGCTGGAACCTAAAGACCTAACTAGCCCAGAAATGGTAAACTATCCAAAGCAGGACAGGGCACAGTTCACACCAGGATTGCATGTAACACAGAACAGAGCTGTTTATTCCACATGTCTGGCCACCAACACAAACCCAACAGAACACATCACTTCACACACCTGCACAGACACATATCACACATCATGCATGAAAGCAAAACCCCAGGGTGTTGGGAAACCCATTCAGAACTCTTACACATAAAAATAGCTAATCCAAGTGTCCTCACACCAAGGGGAAAGGGTCAGACACCAAACTGACATACAGGGAACCGTGTCAGGCATCACCCACCTGAACATACACACAAGACATCAGACGTCCGGAGGCGACATCTGTCATAGGGAAGGGGAGAGGGGGTCTGCATAAGATGCAGATGGGAACTATAGGTGTCTAGACTGTCCTCAGGGAAGATGAGAGAAGCACTACAAACTAAACATGCATAACACCGAGCTAAGAGTGGGGAAAGACAGAATTAGTAAAATGACCAGCATCCTCGAGCAAGAGGAGCTGGTATTTATGTGCAGCAGACCAGGGGGATTGGCTGGCTGGAGAAACTCCATACCCGGCCAGTTCAATTATCCCACACCTGCCGTAGTGTGCTCCTGGAACCTCATAGAACTACAGGTCCCAGCAACACAACCTGACACCTGGTTTCTTCTAGGTTATCTAAGGCACCTTCCCTCACTAGTCCACTAAAGCAATGAGTTCTGTTAGTTATTGGCCACTCTGACACAGCAGCAATGCCGCTGCTATCTGTAAGGGGGAGTGTAGCAACACTACCCCTTTACAAAGCTCTGGATGTGAGTATGCAGTATCCGAGGAGCTGGCCCACAGCAGAGGAGATGGTGGGGTAGATAAGGATTTCTGTCACGGTGGCTCTACCATCTCTTTCCCTGGAGGTAGCTCAGGACCCATCCAAGTTACTGCTGGGGAAGGTCACAGAGAAAGGGTAACTAGCGGTTACCTTAAAGTCCATTGTCACTCGTGATGCCAACGTTCTGTTCTCTGCGGTGAATCTGTCCTCTGCGGTGAAACTCCAACAAAGTAACAGTAAAGGCCCATTTACACAGGACAAGTGTTGGGCAAACGATGCCCGACACTCATCCCTGTGTCTCCGCGCTCCCTGCACGGGAGCTAGCAGAGCTGGCTCACACATGGAGTGGCTAGCAGTGGGGCAGGGCAGTGCAGGAGATTTCTCTCCTCTCGCTCTCCCACCCCACTCTATTGAGATAACACAGCAGTTGTTCGCTACTGAACAGCCGCTGTATAAGTTTATACAGCCATAAGCTTCATCGCTCATCTGTTATGCAGCATAAAAGATCAGTGATGAAGCTCATCGCTCATCACGCAGTTTAAACAGTGGGCATTCAGTAGTGAGCGACTGCTGTGTTATGTGCATGAAGGGGGGTGGGGAAGCTAGAGGAGAGAAATCTCCTGCACTGCCCAGCCCCCTTGCTGGCCACTTCATGACCCAGCCAGCTCTGCTAGCTCCCGTGCAGGAGCACGGTAGCATGGAGACACAGGGATGAGTGTCGGGCATTATTTTGTCCAACACTCGTCCTGTGTAAATGGGCCTTAAATCAGCACAGATTAGAAGGTGGTGTGAAAGGGGGGGATCTCTCAGGGTAATCCAGACAATCCTTGTCTCTAACAATCAATACTCATGCTTCAGGGGTTTCCCTGCTTTCTCTCTCTCTTTGTGTCTAGTAGGGACACCGGCACATCCTGGGTAAAGCAGGCCCAGGCCAAGCTGATGGGCATTTCTCTGCCTCCTCCATTCTTTCTCACACAGACCATGCAGTGTCTGTGGGGTTCACTCACTTCTTGCAGACTTGCATAAACTCTCCCAGAATCTACATCCTTACTTACATATATATAAAATCCCAGTCACATGACATACAACAAGATACATTTCTCAGACGTAACACATCAAATGCATACCACATAGAAGACACTGACAATACAATGACACGAGACAAACACATAACATTATGCAGGGGCCCCTCTAACTATGGGCCACTACAAGTACACTGCAATAGGTAGGGGTGCCCCACTGTAAAATAATTTTTTCAGGGGTGCCCCAAGGTTTAGAAGTTTGGGAAACACTGTCCTAGAAAATGGTGTGGTGGTGTGCAAGCATGACCATTGTTCCATTTACTGTGCATTAAGATAACTGAGCAAAGTGTTCTGCAATCTCTGTCAATCCCATAAAAGTAAATGGAGCTGTGTTTTCATTACTGCGAGTCAGTGTGATTGGAACCCCAGCAATCATACATTTATCACCCACCTGTGGATAAGAAATAAATGTATTTAGTGGGAAAACCCCTTTATGAATTCGAGGAAAGTTGGAGGAAAATCCCTTGGAAGCTGTGATGATGGCCATAATGGCTTTCATCCAACTTTCGTAGAAACGGATATGAGCAAGAAATAGTAACATGAAGAAATGACAATCATTTAAAGACCTTAATAGAAATGGACAGCTCAAGGACTTCTATTCACTGATGATTATACTATTATTTCACATGAGTTGTGCCGGCACTTTTTCCATGTCCTTCCATAATACTTTGCATATGTCTTACAGAACGATACAAGCACGGGTCACCTTCTTTCTCTGGTTTCAGAGCTGCAGCCGGTTTTCTTTTTCCCTCTCTGAGCTGTGGAACCGGAGCCAAGATTTACAATACAATGGGAAGTTGCACAAAAGTTGGAATGCAGCGAATGTGCTGATACTGTAGGCTATATTGTCGGAGGACCAAGGCCCTGCGTCTAAATAGTTTCAGGAAGGAAGAAAATCACACTGTGAACACAGTGAGATCAACCAAAAAACAACTCATTAACTGTGTCATTTTCTGAGCTCCGGAGGCAGAAAAACGTGATTCATTAGACGTATCAAACTATGAGCAGTGACGCCGCTCTCCTGCCTGCCATGTATGAGAAAGCTGGGGGGTCATTCTGTCTCATTTGTGTGCTGAAGCAAGGCTGTGGTGAAAAAGAAACAGGTCAGAGGAAGTGAAAATATCCGGCTTTCCTCTAAGCAAAAACTGATTTAAGAAATGTCAATCTGAGTCAGAATCTATTTTATGAAATAATTAACACACAAAGTATCCAATTAAAGCTTGAACACATACAGTCAAGCTTAAGGTGAATGTCTCACAAAGACAGCTCTGGCAGATCCGACCAGTCCATGAATGACAAGGATGGCCATTCATATGAATAGTCGTAAATCAGGAAGATGGAACAATACCTCTGCAGCACCACCTATTGGAAGGCAGCATTCCTGCAAATGAATGTCAGACCCTTTAAACAAGTCTTTATAACAATGATTGGGAATCGACCAAAATCCAGAAAACCAAACACATATAGCTGTCTTGGGGTTTTTGCTCCTCATCATGAATGGTTGTGTAATGCTACTATCATGAGAGCGGATGTGGATCTGCTGTGCACAAAACTGATTTGGCTTAGGGCTAGGCCTGGAGCAGCGCTTGGGTTTCCCTGGTTTTCACCCTTTAACCCCACCAACTTGGATCTGGTCTTCACTGGGAGACCCCAGACTATTACCCCAGAAATGTGGCTGCTAGCATAACTAAGATAGAACTACTGTGATTTGGTACAAGGGGGTGAAGGCAGGCACGTAGTCATAAAACAGAGTCAGGGCAGGCAGAATATTTTCACAATGTACATCAGGCGAACGGTTAGTGAAGGCAGCAGACAAGGAATACGCAGTCAAATAATGAGCCAAAAGGTAGAGGAAGTGAAGAATGGGCAGAGCGCCTTTGATCTGTGGGACTTTAGGCAGAGTGGTGGACAGCGAAAACCCGTCAAATAATAATCGGCACATGATTAGGTGCTGACCTATTGTGAGGCGCGGACTGATCATACATCAGTTTGGCATACCTATTTGGGATGAAGAGGGTGAAAGTGTACTAGGGCTCTGGCGCAAGATATTTGTATACATCGGTTGTATGCGGAATAGAGTCAATTTGGTCTTTTTTAAAAGTACAGTTCATTCAGAACCAGCTCCCAGCCGTTCTGCCTGATACTGTTGGTCACCAATGGTCATCATGTTTCATCCAAACTAGACCTTGAGGAATTGGTATTATCTGTACACTGCACACATAATCCAGCTGTCTGATGAAGAGGTTTGTGTATCCTGAAATGTGTTACCTGCTGGTTCTGAAAAAAGTGTACTTTCAAAAAAGACCAGTTTCATCTAGTCTATTCCACATACAGTTGACGTAAAGCAACAGGTTATGCCAGAACCTTAGTCCTCTTTAACCCTCTTCATCCAAAATAACGAGCAAAGGCCAGGATTGGAGATGTTATGAAAGCTGAATTGTTCAGGCACAGATCAAATATCAGGAGATTAGAGATACAAACCTGCACCTTCACACAGTATGGAGACTGATTGCTCAGCCACCTGCTAGCAGGGAAGGGTGCCTTAAATACACCAAGTAATGACTGGATTGTCTGGGGATTGGAAAGCTGTGTGTACGTGCTGGCCCTATAAGACTGACAGCGTGAGCGCATCCTATGGGGACCAGGAAGCTGACAGTATTTGGTACAGACCATGCTGGGGACATGGCACTGGACATTCCTGACAGCAGACAGGAGTAAAGGATGCTGTCGGCCATAAACAACTGCCATAATACCTTGAATGTCTAGATGCAGAAAATGATGACAGTTGATTGTTACTCCAGCTTTTTTTTTTAAAAAAAGGCAATGTGAATGTGAGACAACCTATTTAAAGGGGTATCCAGCCTCAGCCAGATATGGCATGTCTGCAGGATAAAGAGTGACTGCAGTGCCCCTCCCCCACGATAACATCACCAGGTCAGATGAATCCAGCCTTCTGTTGCATCTAAGGTGACCAGATTTTCCCAGCATCAAAGTGGGACAAAGGGGTGTGGTCAGGGGGCGGAACTTATCATGATGTATGATTTTGCCTCCGTCATTATAAAAAATGCAGGGCTGTTTCAAAAAGGACAGGAAGCAAATTCTGCAGCTTTTCTGCATCCAAAATTCCATTCCACTGCTGCGGATTTTGAATGGAAATCAACCGTGCATCCACAGCAGATTTCATACTATGCGGCTCTCCCCCCTCACCTCCTTCAAAGGTTTCCCACTGCCAGCACTCCCCAGCTTCCAGTTCCCAGTGCCTTTAGTGGCCTCACCAGACCAGCAGTACCTCACCTGACCAGGCTGTTGGGATGCTTCTCTTAATACATTCCAGAATTTTGTTTGCCTTTTCTGCTGCGGCATCACACACTTGACTCATGTTCAGTCTGTGATCTATTAGTATACCAAAGTCTCTCTTTCTGCTGCTTATCTTAATTCCTCCCTATTTTATGTGCTTTTTTCATTTTTCTTGCCCAGATATAGGACTTTGGTATTTAACAAGGAGAAATGCATTCTGTTAGTCGCTGCCCACTGATCAAGCTTTTCTAGATCTTTTTGAATCCTCTCTCTCTTCTCTAGTGTTAGCTATCCCTCCTAGCTTTGTGTCGTTAGCAAATTTGATCAGTTTCCCCTCAGTTCCCTTCTCCAAATCATTCATAAAAATGTTGAACAACACTGGGCCTAGGATAGAGCCTTGTAGTACCCCACTTGCCACATTCTTCCAATTGGATGTGCAGCCATTTATGACCACTCTTTGAGGACGATCACTCAACCAGTTGTGAATCCACCTAACAGTTGCCTTGTAAATCCCATATTTGGGCATTTTTTCAATAAGGATGGTATAAGATATTTTGTCAAATGCTTTACTTAAGTCAAGATATACTATATCCACTGCATTTCCCTGATCAACCCAGTAGGTGATTCTGTCATAGAAAGAAATTAGATTAGTCCGGCATAACTTGTTTGTTACAAACCCATGCTGGCTCTGGTTAATTACTCCATTCTCATCCAAGTACTTGCATACATGCTGTTTAATAATTTGTTCAAAGATCTTTCCCTCCTACATTAGAGGGTGGCCCTGCCCTGCCTTGTACATAGTGGCTGCTCCGTCCGCTGGAGCTTCAACCCCTCATGCAGGGACTCAAGCTCTCCTGCTGGGGAAAAAAGGCCAGTGGTCAGTGCAACAGGCCAGACCGAGGAAGGGGGCAATTAAATGATGGTAGCCATGGTGGCATGGCTGGTCCTCTCTGATGGAAAACGCAGCCTGGCACAATGGTAAATGGTAGTTCTTATTTAAGGTGCTATCCGTAGAGTCAGGTAGGGTAAGGTGGTAATTCTCAATAGGGTGCTACCCGTGGAGTTGTGTAGGGAAAGATGTTGTTTGTCGTGACACCAGTCTGTATACAGGTAGGGATCCGTTCCAAACAAAAATATTAATTTACACAAAGTGGAGAACTAAACATAAATGGGGGTAGTAGTCCTTGCCCCTGGAGAGTGTAGTGTGGTACCTCAGTGCAGATATTGTAGATGGTGGGAAGGGACTCCAGGAAGCAGGCTTAGATGGTAAAACACTTTAACACTTTATTAGCAGGGACTGAGGAGTTCTTTAGTTTGCAGCAGGTACGTAACTTGAATTACATTTACTTGAGCAGATGATGACAACTGAGTGAGAGAAACACTTTTCTTAGATTTGAGAATTTAAGGTTGAATTTCCCCTCCTTGTTCTCCCGACTTTACACTCTAGCTTCACTTCTCTGGCCTTGACTATTCAGATTTACTTGCTTCTTTCTTGTAGATAAAACAAGGATAAAGCAAAGAGTGAGTACCTCCAATTTCTCTGGGCTTTCCAGTCAGAGCACATTTGATCACTTTCTAATTGCTTCTTTCTTGCTCATTCCCACTAGCTTTTTGCTGCTGTTTCTTCTGACTGAACCTCTCCCATTCTCTATCCTCTCCTCTGCTGACTCTCTGTCCAACAAACATAACTTGACTTTGGTACTCACCTTTGATGTTCCACTTTCTCACCGCACTGGCTGATCAGATCTTCCTTTCTCTTCTCCTCCCCTGCTCCTCCTGCACCAGACCTCTCTCTGACTCTCTTCGACACACTTAAGCTCCACCCCTCTACCCTTAAATCTTAACTGTCACCCAATCTGAGCAGAGGGCTGAACCTCCAATCCCAGGGCCCCTAACAACTAGTTAGCTAACTAGACAATCCCTGAGCTAGCTGGGAGTGATTGACAGACAAAGTACAGAATTAGGGTGATTTTCCTGAATCATGTGGAGTTTGGTTGCAGAAATACAAACATTTAACACATAAAAACATCTAAAAAGGTATATACATCAGGGAGCCACGTCTGGAGAGGGAAGTAGGTGAAAGGCGCAAGGCATCATTTTGTTGTAGCCTGATGTGAGGCTTTGGGAGGAGGCTCTGCACCCTCCAGTAATATAGTGGTGACATGAGTATCACATCACTGCTATGAGGATCCTCCCTGCAGTAAAGACTGGATGACACGGCTAGGTCCCAAATAAGCTTGCCCACCTTCAAACACAGAAGAAGGCTTTTGTTACCACAGGCGCCTACTATTTAAGATCACTGAGCTCCGTCACAGAGCAGAGCCAAAGGCAGCATTTTGGTGTATGTGGCGGCGACCATTAAAAGGGGCTATGCAGTGGTCAGTTTTTCTGTACTGGGAGCTGGCCTGAGAGAGAAACAAAATGGCCTTGCAGACCGGAGGGCTGAAGAAATGAACCCAAATACGATGCAGATGACGAGGCAGACGAACTCTTGGGGTGAAGCACCCTGCAGTGTGTGGGAGAAGAGAGCGAGTCTCCCTTCCCGCAGTGCCGGACACCATGGTGGCAGTGCAGAAAAATATACATAAATGCTTGGAAAGTTCTGCGTGACAGATATGATGCAAGGCGAAGACAAAACCTGTCTGCTGGCTGTAATTTTGTGATAACATGCGTGTTATGAGTCCCAAAAGATAAATAAATGCAAGGGACCGCGTAAAGTTAAATCCCAGGCAATTGTGAGGGATAAGGACTCATGGGAATCTGAGGATGTGAGCATAAAGGGTTAAATAAGGGCTCCATCTATGGGGTACTGCAGTAGTATATGTGATGTTAAGTGTTATGCATAAGTGTAATGAATATGATGTTAAGTAGATGCTGATGTGTAATGGCGCAGTGAGGCACATGACATAGAGTAGAGCTGTAACGAGGATTCGAATAATGTGCGCGTATTCTGGTATGACGGCCTTTGGATATGTAAGTGACATCTACAATGTGTTACGCGTTCTGTGTGTCACAGCTCCTACAAGGCATTTCAGGTTGGGGAGTAAAGACAAAATTGATGTATTGTAATTGTCATGCCGCAGACAATGGAAGTTGTAGAAGCTGCTGATAGTTGTGTGTAGCCATGTGCCTTATTGCTGCCGACAATAAACCGAAGTTTGCTAGCAGCACAGCTTCCTCACCATAATATGGTAGGACAGGTTTATGATGCCCAGTCACCAAAGGATCCGATCCCAGGGTCCACTTCATCCACAGAAAATAGGTAGCGGTGACAGCATAGAAGGTGCAAATAAAACGTTTCTTAATTCCTCCATAGTTTACATGCAGGTAAACTATGGAGGAATTAAGGAACATTTTATTTGCACCTTCTCTGCTGTCACCGTCACCTATTATTTATTGCCTCCGACAGGCTGTCGGAAGGGATGTAAATGTCAGCAAGAGACGTCAGAACAATAGTGATGATAAGTACATTTAGTGTCATAGAGAATATGTAGAATATTGCCGCTTTAAAGAGTTTATTTCAAGTTGCTCTGTAATGTTAAAGTATGAGAGCCCTTCTATAGAGCTTAATAAGGTTAATTACGCAAATGTTCAGAAATTTAAAAAAAAAAAAATATGCTGCCTCTGCCTTTGTTTGCCAGCTGCTGTGCTATCCTGGACCTACATCATCACTGGTGATAGCCACATGGGCAAAAACGCCTGCAGAAAGATTTCAAAACCTAGTGGAATCTTTGCCATGACAAATTTCTGCAACTCTGAAGGCCAATGGAGGTCCAATGTGCTACTTGATGGGGGTCTCTAATACAATGGCCATACACTGCACATTTGGTTGAAATCTCCATACACAAAGCAGCCCCAGACCGAGACTTCATAAACATGAAATACTGTTGTGAAATCTTGCATCAAAGACATTCCTCCTAGACATGTTTCTGGAGGTTGTATTGGAGGAGCACACTTCAGCTGGGGAGTACAGTAATGATCATAAACAAACCTAAGAAGATACAAATGTGAAGTCAACTTCTGAGACAACACAGTCTGTTTCTGAATACTGATAGAGGTTTTTCCAAGGTCAATTTTGAGACAATCAAAACGGAACTTTTCTTTTCTTTTGCTAATTACGTGTATAAACAGCAGATGTCTGTTGCCCACATATCGTAAGTAGAACAAAAGGTGAACATCAGCCCGGAGAAATAGTGATTGATTCCTTTAGTGGTTTAAGCTAACTAGTACTGAGATCTACATACATCTCAGGAGCCTCTAGGCACAGATTGTCTAGCATGAGGAACAGCAAAGTGTCTAACGAAGCTGTGGGGGACTGGGAGGCGGGGCTAACAAGATGGAGAGGAAGGAAGCGACCAAGGGAAGGGTTAGAGGGATAGGAGAGAGAGAGGGAGGAAGAGGAGGAGTCAGTGCTCAGAAGGAGAAAGAAGAGAGAAGTCGCACCAGGAGAGGTCTGCAAGCAAGACTGAAGATGGAGCATCTCGCACAACAAATTCGTGAAGCTGTGGCCAGCCAGGGTCCCCAGTGGCTCATGAAGATGGCCGAAGAGTTCCGAACGGCGGCAGCGGCGGCGGTACCGGAGACGAGAGCGGAGGAAGAGCCACCGGCGGAGTGCGGCGGCACAGAACCACGTGGGAGGCCGCAAAGAAGAAGGCAACCACCGGCAAGGTTAAGCCCCAGCCCAGCGCCGAAGAAAGGGGGCAGAAGCAGCCCAAGAGCAGCGGGAGCGAGCGGGAGTGGAGCGGCGCGGTCGCAGCGCCAGGCGGACGCATACAGGTCTGGGGAGCGCAGGAGTGGGGACGAGAGCGGAACGGAAGCCGGAGGTGCACTCACGAGGAGCGGAGGAGCGGTGCCAAGGTCGGGTAAGTCCTGCGCGGGCAAGGGGAATCCCGTGACGGTGCAGGAGGTCATGGCGAAGGAGAGGGAGAGCGGGACACGTGTCTCCCTCAACAGGCGGAGGGATCTGCGAGCCGGAAGTAGTACCGGCGGGAGGCCTGCACTTCGGAAGGAGGCCACAAGGGGCTACGGGAGCGAGTCCCTGTTCAGCCCGGAGGAGCTTAGCGGAGCGGAGGGAGAGCTAAGCGGAGGTAGCGGGAGGGAAAGGGGGGGGGGGGTCGGATGGCAAAGAGAGGCGTTAGGAGGCTGAATAGAAGGGAGGGTAGGGATAGTGAGGACAGTGCAGGCAGCATAGTTTACAGGAGACGTGGGCTTGGGGCGTTGGCAACAGCCCCTCTGCCTGAAGAGGGGAGGGGGGGAGGGGCGGGGGCGTTTTGTGCAGCAGCAGGCAACAGCGGCATTAGGGGCATCCGGCGGATGGCAGGGCGCCCGACACGAGCGGCACACAGGCGGGCGCTCACCGGGCAGCTCGGCAAGGGAGCGAGCAAGTTGGCGCGCCAGGGAGGAACAAGCAGCAGGGCAAGGTAAGTATGGCGGGGTGGGGGGGCGCAGAAGCGAAAAAGGGGTGCAGCGGTTTAGGGCAGGCAGAAGAGCGCGGGTAGCTACGAGCTCTTCAGTGTTTCCAGAGGATGAGGGTCGGAAAAGGAAGGCCCCTTTACTGGACGCACAGAGAAGGACAGGAGCGGCGGTTGCATATGATAGGCGCAGCGGCTGGGAGCGGGACGCTCGGGCTTCACGCGATACTTCATCTCTCTCGCCGGCTTCTTCCGCAGATAATATGTACGTCCCCCGCAGTAGCAGGCACAATATGGCATCTTCGGCCGGTAGGGCATCCAGTGCGCAGAGCCAGAGGAGCCGTGGTGTCACCCATGATTTGGGCACGGAACGACACGCAGGCCAGAGGCGGGATCGTACATCAACGCCACCCGGCCCGAGCTTCCTCATGGCGGGACCAGGGAGGAACAAGGCGGGTGAGTCACATTACAGGAATGTTTGGGATGTATCGGTAACATCTGGTGATAAGTACAACGAAGAGTTTATGGGTGCGCTTAAAGCACTGGTAAATCGTTCTGGAGTTGGAAAAGGTTTTGCTCACGCACCCGAGAGCTCGCAAGGGGCGAGTCGTAGGGGCGAAGAGTTGTGTGATGAAGAGTTTATGGGGGCGCTTAAAGCGCTGGTAAATCGTTTCGAGGTTGGTAAAGGTTTGGCTCACGCACCCGAGAGTTCGCAAGGGGCGAGTCGTAGGGGCGAAGAGTTGGTTGGTGACGGTTTGAGGTTCGCAGATACACTTTTCTGCGGGGTAGCCCCGCTCGGGGTGGGCTTGACGGAAGAGATGACTGAGAAAATTAAGAATGGTACATATGTGGACATATGGTCACTACTGTCGGTGGAACATATTGCTGTCGACAAGGAGCGGTTTTCGGAACGTGGGACCGATAGAAAAGCGAAAGTAGCCAAAACATTTGGTAATTGGCTACAGGCGTTTTTAATGTTGGCACACGTAGCCTGTCAACACAGTCCACAGAAGGGTCCCGAATTATTGGTGTATATGAACACCATTCATAGCGCGAATAAACTGCACGGAGGGTCGGCGTGGTGGAGGTACGACGAGGATTTTCGTCGTCGTATTTCCGGAATGAAGAACATAAGCTGGGCCACGAAAGCAACGGATGTGTGGATCCAGCTTATTCTTTCACAAAAACCGATAAAGCCGTTTTTTCAGGGGACCGCTGCAGGCGCCAGTGGACAGCAGGCACCTGCGGCACCGAAACCCTCCGGATCGTGCTGGGCCTTCAACGAAGGTCATTGCCGATTCTACGCATCGTGTAAGTTTCGGCACGAGTGCTCAGTGTGCGGAGGAGCACACTCCGCGGTACGGTGTTTTAGGCGACAGAGGACAACAGCTACACCAGGGGTGCCCGGCGCAGGAACGAACCCCAGTGAACGTCAGGTACCTGGAGCGGTGGCTCGTCCAGTACCACAGGACGCAGGAGTCAAGACTAATTAGATCAGGCTTTTTAGAAGGTTTCCGGATACCGCACAACCCGACTTTTTCCCTTAGGCTCTGCGACAATCTAAAATCGGCTTGAGAAAACAAAGAGTTAGTGATGGAGAAGTTACTGAAGGAGGTGGAATTGGGTCGGATGGCGGGCCCATTTCGGGAACCCCCATTGGGGAACTTGCGGGTTTCACCTTTGGGGCTGGTCCCGAAGAAGGAACCGGGCAAGTTCCGGCTTATCCATCATCTATCTTTTCCGGCGGGAGATTCGGTCAACGACGGGATTTCGAAAGAGCAAGCGGCAGTGTCGTACGCATCTTTCGACCGGGCGGTGCATCTAGTCCGGTGGGCGGGAGCTGGTGCGATGTTAGCCAAGGCGGACATTGAATCAGCTTTCAGGTTGCTTCCGGTACACCCTGATTGTTTTCATCTGTTGGGGTGTAGATTGGAAGGTTGCTATTTTGTGGACATGTGTTTGCCGATGGGATGCTCTATTTCGTGCTATTATTTTGAGGTTTTCAGTTCATTTTTGGAATGGATACTTCGATTCGAAACGGGCATCCCTTCAGTTTTACACTATCTTGACGATTTTTTGTTCGTAGGGCCCCCCGAGTCAAGCGTATGCGGTTTTCTATTGGCATCTTTTCAGAGGCTGATGGAAAGAGCAGGCGTCCCCCTGTCCGCGGAGAAGACAGTAGGGCCAGTGACAGCTTTGGAGTTCTTAGGTATCGAGATCGATACTAAGGATATGGTGTTTCGGCTACCAGAAGAAAAGATTGCGCGGCTGCGGCAGATGGTAGAGACCGTTAGTACATCACGGAAAGTTACACTGCATCAAATGCAGGTGCTGCTGGGCCTGCTAAATTTCGCGTGTCGGGTCATCCCCATGGGACGCGCCTTTTCGAGGTGATTGTCTTTGGCGACGAGAGGGGCAAGGGAGCCTCATCATTTTGTCAGGGTGACAAAGGAAATGAGGGCGGACCTGCACATATGGAAGGTTTTTCTCGAAACTTTCAATGGGCAGGTAATATGCCAAAGGGAAGAAGTCGACAGTGAGGAGCTGGGACTGGTATCAGATGCAGCCGGAGCCTGCGGTTTTGGTGTGATTTTTGGTAACAGGTGGTGCAACGCCTTGTGGCCGGAGGCCTGGGTTGAGAGAGGATGGACGAGAAACATAGCACTGTTGGAAATTTTTCCCATCATGGTCGCCATTGAACTATGGGGCCCGGTGTTGGCTAATAGAAGTATATGTTTTTGGTCGGATAACCAGACGGTGGTGAGAGCGGTAAATAAACAGTCTTCAGCGTGCAAATTGGTGTTGGCGGCTTTACGCCATTTGATTTTGGATTGTTTACAACATAACATAAAGTTCAAAGCGAGCCATGTACCAGGACATTTAAATAACAAAGCTGACGCTCTTTCTCGATTCCAGATGTCGAAATTCAGGGAGCTTCACCCGACGGCGGACATCCAGGGGGTATGTTGCCCTGCTTTCTTGTGGCAAATAATAGAAAGGAGCTCCTGAATCTGGTCCGTAAGTCGGTAACCGAAGCCACATGGCGGCGTTATAATGCGATTTGAAAGCAATGGTTTGAGGTCGCCGGGGGGGGGTTTCCGAATGCGGAGCAGGCTAGAGCGGTTACTTTAGACATATTGGCGAACCTGCGCGGGCGGGGAGCATCGGCGGATGCGGCGAGGAAACATGTTTCGGCAATAGCATTTTTGTTACGCCTACACGGGAGTCGCGACGTGACAAAGGATTTTGTTTTTACGCAAATACTGAAAGGTTGGAAGAAAGAGAAGTTTTCTCGGGATGGGAGACGCCCGATCACTTTCGAGCTGCTTTGCGCAATGATGAAGATAATGGGATCAGTATGTGCGAACGTAGAAGAAACTGCGCTTTTTAGAGCTGCATTTTCCTTGGCCTTTTTTGCGGCATTGCGGTTGGGCGAATTAGTATCGATGAGTAAAAATAATCCGGGAGGTCTTCAATTTTTGGATGTTTCGCTCGGGGACGACGATATTAAAATTTGTATACGAAAATCGAAAACTGACGTATACGGAACGGGTGAATGGTTGCGGATTCGTGCGCTGGGGACAGAGTGGTGCCCAGTAAGGTTAGTTAGAGACGTTATGGTACGCCACAGCGGGGGCGGCCCGCTATTGGTGCACGCGGCAGGATTTCCGGTAACAAGGTACCAGTTCACGGCCGTAATGCGGTCATGCCTTAAAAAACCTGGGTTTTGCGCCAAACGAATTTGGGTCTCATTCGTTTAGAATTGGGGCGGCCACGTCGGCTTTTGTCTGCGGTTTGCGAAGTGAGGAAGTAAAAAGGGTGGGTAGATGGAAGTCGGAGGCATACCGGTCCTACGTAAGGCCGGATTTGAGGGTATTGTAAAAATGGTTATGAGTTTGATGTTGGGGACATTTCTTCCCCTGTTTTTCTTGATTTATTTTACAGGTTCAAATTGGACAGTGTGGGTGGTAGGACACTCCTACATATTTTGGGCCGAAAAGAGGGCTAGAGCAAGGCCGGTGGGTCCCCATTTGGGACAAAAAGACGTATGCGTGCAATGGCACGGCATACGAGGTTTGAAATGGACCGGGCTGCTCCACGAGGTGCTGCAAATCAGCAGGCGGTCCCCAGATAGAGTGATTTTGGTAATCCACGCGGGTGGAAACGATCTGGGGAAAGTTAAAGTGGGAGAGTTGCTGACGTTGATGAAGGAGGATTTATGCCGGTTTAAAAAGTTCTTCAACAAATTTATTTTAGTCTGGTCAGATATTGTGGCCAGAAGGTTCTGGAGAGAAGCGAGGGATATGGAGGCTATAGAAAGAGCAAGGAAGAACGTGAATTTTAAGATGTCTAAATTTGTTCAGTCAATTGGGGGGGTGTCAGTTAGACACTGGGAGTTAGAAAAGAGAGAGATAGGTATGTTCAGGGGTGACGGTGTACACCTTAGTGATATTGGCACCGACACGTTTTTGTCAGGCTTGCAGGACGGGGTAGAGGAGGCGTTGTGGCTGGCATGTGGGGGGCGGAGTGCAGCATAGGGATATGCTGCATCCTTGGTGGCGGTAATATTTTTCCATGCCAGCAATGGATGGAAGGGCTGTACAGGCCCATTATGGGGCTTTCTTATGCCTGGTTGTTTTCACGTTTAAAAGTTTAAAATTTCATAAAGCAGTTTTAAGCGGCATGGAAGATGGGTATAAAGTGGAGTAAAAGAGAAAATTAAATAAAGCTGTGGCCTACCCACGTAAAACGCCAGCAGGTTGTTGTGTTTTTATTTCATAGATAGTGGGGAGCTAAGGTGGGGAAGGGGAGTCCTCCCAGTCTGAGGAACAGCAAAGTGTCTAACGAAGCTGTGGGGGACTGGGAGGCGGGGCTAACAAGCTGGAGAGGAAGGAAGCGACCAAGGGAAGGGTTAGAGGGATAGGAGAGAGAGAGGGAGGAAGAGGAGGAGTCAGTGCTCAGAAGGAGAAAGAAGAGAGAAGTCGCCCACCCACCCGCCCTTTAGGGAAAAGGGAGGTGAGATAGAGTTTATTATGGGGAAGTTAAGTTGATTAGGAAGTTGTCACAGCTTGAGGTTAGGCGGTAATATTTTTCCATGCCAGCAATGGATGGAAGGGCTGTACAGGCCCATTATGGGGCTTTCTTATGCCTGGTTGTTTTCACGTTTAAAAGTTTAAAATTTCATAAAGCAGTTTTAAGCGGCATGCAAGATGGGTATAAAGTGGAGTAAAAGAGAAAATTAAATAAAGCTGTGGCCTACCCACGTAAAACGCCAGCAGGTTGTTGTGTTTTTATTTCATAGATAGTGGGGAGCTAAGGTGGGGAAGGGGAGTCCTCCCAGTCCCTAATGTCCCTTTCACATGAGACAACAGTCTGCTAAACAACTGCATGAGTGCTGACGTCACCGCTAAGGCGTTAGCGCTCGTGCAGAGCATTTAGACTGGCAGACTTCGCTACTGGATTGCTGGGTTCTCGCTGGCTACTCACCCAGTGCATCATCTTCTATGAGTGAAGCATTTACACGGAATGAGAAGCCAGCGATCCAGCAATGTTTCTTATGCTGGCTGCTCAGCCCTTCAAATTGATTCTATGGTATGGCAGTAACAACAGGTGAGTTGCAGCGGGGAGCAGGGGAGAGCGGGCGGGAGAGAGGGAGAGAGAGATTTCCCCTCCGTTCCTCCCTGCTCTCCCCCGCCGAATCCTCAGGGGCAGCAGGGAGATACTCGTCTAAAGCACATTACTCGAACGAGTAGTGCTTTAGCGAGTATACTTGCTCATCCCTAATTATAACCAGAAATGGCGTTTTGTCATTTATGTACAACACTATTACACGTTTTCTTGGACCAGGTCACAACAAGTCACCTGGCTAACATGTACTGGCCTTTGTCCATTACTGACTGCGTTAGTTATTGCCTAGACCTTTATAGACCCCATAGGGGCCATGTCTTCTCACCTGAGATTCCAGACGTCATAGATGCCACAATTTACCAATTATCACACATCTCTCTCAGGCTCTGGTACACTTTCTAGGTAAACTTATCGTTCCTGGTGACTCATTGAATCCTTACATAGAGCAATCAGGGGCGTAAATATGGGGGATGCAGGGAATGCGGTTGCACCCAGGACCCTTAGGGGTCCATAAGGTCTATCTTCTCCATATAGGGATATGAGGAGCCTAGTAGTATGAATAAAGCATTATAGTTGGAGGGGGGCCTGTTACAGATTTTGCATTGGGGTCCCAAATCTTCAAGTTACGCCTCCATATAGCATTACAGCAATAAAGCAAGGGAAACTTTTACATTAAACCACGACTCAGGAATCAGAACACATAACTCTACTTAGCACAGTCCACGCTCAAATCTGTATTTGCATCCTCCCTATACTGATAGCAGGCCTGCGAACTAATTAACAAGTCTCTCACACTGTGTACACTGATTGTTTTTTGGTTTAAGGCTGGCTTACTTAGAATCTGATGCTCTCGGCTCCTCCGTGTCCTGATCCTTTACTCTGATGTACATGTCCATGCTCTCACTGTCTTCCGAATGGCTCATCTTTCTGGACCCCGGCATTCTCTAAAACCGTCCAGCTACAGGACCTCCATCAATCCCACAGTCCATTGCACCTTACACACTCAGCAATATCTATGTAGCTGTTTTTGTAACTCTAGGCAGGCTTTGCTGTTCAGCCCCTTAGTTATCAGGGCTGGCAGCATCCCTGGCCACTTCCCAGCATGAAGACATGGTCTCCACCACTTTCTCTGCTGGCTGTGCTATTTTCACACTATTTACTCCCTTCCCAGACTCAGCTGCTCTGTGTAGCTGCTCCTGCTATAGACACCACACACAAACTATATGGGCCTAAATGGCCATAGTCATGTGAACTAGGGGCAAGGCTTAGCCCTCATAACACTCCCAGCACATAGAGGTACTCCTCAGCCCCTGACATTAATAGGGGGGTTGAACTTCTGTCAGCAGCCCCATACTGGGCTTCATTAACATGGCACCCACAGTGCCTCTGTTAACCCCTCCCCTGCTGTGGGACTTGGCTAGTGAAGAGGGTCTTTACGCAGCACTGGCAAATGCCACAGTTACCCGGCGCTCAGCCGGTCTCTACTCCCCTTCTTGTCTGGGGTCTGAACCAGAGAGGACAGGACTTAAGCCCTTGAAAATTGTCCAAGGGGGTCTGGAGCATCTTTTGCAGTTTCCCGGGAAAATCCTCCAGAATAGTCACACTCATTTGTCCTGTCCCACCTGTCTATATCCTTCCAGGAGGCATAGAAGGTGCCTTACGTCAGAGAAACTTTGTTTCCCCCTTCTTCCTAAGCTAGATGCTTAATGGTTGGCCACAGCTGACTGTCTATTGGCTGTATGTCATGCCTGTCATGCCTGCACTGATTGGTAGGAAAGCCCAGGGCGGGACTTGAGAGAGCCAGTATGCAGAGAAGAAGGAAAAAAAATTGTGTGGGAAGAGAGAGGAAGTGAAAGAGAGTCTGCAGCGAGTCATCAGCAGCAGAGGAGGTTGTGTGTCAGGGGTGCAGCAGATCGTGCAGTATTCAGCAAGTCTTCAAGGGAAGCGAGTTCCTCTCCACTCCCACGTCTATCAGCAGTAAGGAGAGGAGAGTTTAGGGTCATCATTACAATAAAATAGTGAGTTACAATAAGCCTGTGAATTCAAAGCCAGGAATAGTTTAGAGGCCATTAAAACTCCAATCCAACACCTGCATCTTTAGTTCACAAGTACTGTGGGGATTCATTACCGAGTAGCCTCTAGGATATTAGAGAGAGAGCATTGAAGAAAAGTGTATGTTACTTTCAAGTTTTCTGATTTCAACGTGTTCATCAACTTCATCATTATCTGTGCTGCTAACACTTCTGTATTGCTGCATTACTGTAACAAGTGAATTTTGTTCATTGAAAAGCTTAAATGAAACTGCATACTCCCAGTTTACTAGAAAAGCTAACTGGACTTGTGTCAAGTTATTTCACCATAGTTCAACTTGGAGCTCAGATTGGAGTACTGGCGTCACCTGTGACAAAACCATCATAGTAACATAGTAACATAGTTCGTAAGGCTGAATGAAGACAATGTCCATCTCGTCCAGCCTGTCTAGCCTCCTGTTTTGTTGATCCAGAGAAAGGCAAAAAACCCCAAGAGCAGAAGCCAATTAGCCCTTTTGGGGAAAAAATTCCTTCCCGACTCCCTAATGGCAATCAGACTGTTCCCTGGATCAACCAATACCGTTCAGGTTTAATATATTTGCTACTGTTGTTTGTGCCACTGTGCAACAACCAAGCAGAGCACCATTGCTGCCACTGTCCGGAGAGATTATTGAGCCACCCGTGACATCCATCTTGCAATCCCTGTGGTCTCCTCCACTTTGACACACTCTGCTCGGCCATTACCCTTTCACCCCTGTTACCTCAATAGCACTGTGGCAGTCTTTCTCACAAGGCTCTTTGAAAAACCTGCAGAATCACTCCCAGGACCTGTCTTTTGTATCTAACCCATCAGCCAATTAACTCCCTGTTAATCCACAACAGCAAAGTTAGATTAAAAATACAGTCATGTGACCTTCTGAAGGTTCTAACGAGAACATACAGCATATAATAGTGTTATGTGGGCTCTTTAATAGGGTGTTCCTCAGCCAAATATGGGCACAGTGGAAACATTGCTGTGTCCAGGAGGACAAAAACAGCTGAGCGCGGCTGTATTCATAGCTCTTAGAACTCAATAGGAGGAGTTACACAAACGGCATAACCCAATTAACCTATATAACAGTTTCTGCAGCTTCTGATTTATAGAAACCGTATAGCTCACTGTGCTACACTGTTTGTGTAGGTCCCATTGACTTCTATGGGAGTTATGGAAACAGAATAGCAAAGCCGGCTACTAATTGTTTTTTTCTGTCCTGAGCACCCCTCCTGGGCCAGACTGGGAGCAGTGGGGGTCAAGATGGGTGCACGTTCCCAAGGTGTGACCTACGTATAAAACTTAGTATAACGCCAACTAATTCCACAGTGCTTTCAGATAATTTATGTTACTGACCTCGGAAGTATGAAGGGCTGAGTCAACCATGAGCCGGCTACCTGAACCACGAGGGGACTGAAACTGCAACCTTCAGGTCTTGAGCGAGAGCTTAGGACTGCATACTGCTGCCTTAACACTCAGCACTAGATGAGGCCCCTATCCTGTGGATATGTCATAAAAGTTAAGATGGGAATACCCCTATAAGAGATTCTTATTTGCATATCACACATTATATGGTGTATGGTATTATGTGGGCTGAAATTGGGAGAAAGTATAAAATGACAAGGCAGAGGGGGGCAGGGGGGGGGCTGTCCTGTTTGTGGCAAAAGAACCATTTTGTATTAAACAGTCTCTGATTGCCATTGAGGTAGATAATTATCCCTTTGCCAAAGCAATTTGAGCATAAAACATATAGAATCCCGCTTTCTCTGTTCATGTCTCTCTAATTACTGATCTGCTCATATGTATTTCGGAAGTAGATGGAAGATTAAGTCACTTTAAAAGGAACTGAAATAACACAAGACATTATGTCTCAGATATTGCATATACTGCAATAATAACCGCACATTAATGTTGCTTCCTCCTCTCAAGAGTCATTTTTCTTAGTCTCTGAGATTATGAATAATTGAATAAGCCTTTAGCTGCTCACATCATCAGATCACTATGACGAGGTTGGATAATGCCCTGATAGTTTTCAATCCACTAAATGTTACTCTATGATAGCTGCCATGGGAAAATTACTGACATGTTGATGCCTGGCTATTATTGTGCTTTTTATGCCGATTACGTGCCTAAGTATTCCTCTGTAGCCCTGTAGACGAGTATAACACTCCCATCACTGCTAACGGTACTTATGTTTGAGATGTTTGCCTGCACATATAGCAGAGCTGAATGTGTCATATCACTTTCCTCGTTAGATTTTAGTTTGGGAATCAGCAGATTCCAGGATGGGACATTTTAAGAATGAATGGGACTGCAAAGAGCAACATGGACACCACCAGTTCTAAAATGAGGGAGGCCTATTACATTCCATAATCTAACTCTTCTCCATCGACCGCTCTTCTACATTTCTCCCTCAGAACCCGATCTCTTCATTATCAGTATCGCCCACACTCCATGCACTCAAAAGTATTTCAAAATTGTACAAACACAGATACTGATTGGCTCATGCAGCTTTATGTATACTACGCTAGTTGGTATAAAAGATGGCTGGACCCAGATGCATACATAGAAGTCATGGAGCCTCATAGCAAAACTCAGAGTTGGGCCCCCAACCCACTTCTGCTACTTCCAATATTACTCTCATTATCCTCAACAGTAATAGTGCCTACTCTGTGGCCCCACAAAGTCATATTGCTCCATCTGTGGCTTCACGAAATATTACTGTCCATTCTGTGGCCTGACTAAGTAGTAGTGTCTTCACTGTGGACCCACAAAGCAATAATGCTCTGCTTGTGGCCCAACAAATGGATAGTGCCTGCTACGTCTCCCCACAAAATAACAGTGCACCCTCTGTAACCCACAATGGAATAGTGTCCCCTATGTGGCCCCATTTAGTAATATTGCTGGATGTAAAACACGCATTGGGGCACGGCAACGTTTGGGTCTGTATACAGTTTATATGCCTTTTACATCTCTCTTATTATATGTTTCCTGCATATATTATAACTCATTCACTATGCAATTGAACTTGGTGATTATACTTAAAGTGACCCTCCAAATTTGGGATAAAATTTGGTCCTGGGACTGAACAGGGCAGTTATAGAACTTGCTGTTGGTCTTTTGTGCTGATGCCCCCCCCCCTCCCCGATTCATTGGTTTCAGGACCCATTTTTAGCGGTTCAAAATGTCTGACACACTCTTCAGATTACCTAATCCCCATAGTGCATTGGTAGTGTTAGACTACCAGTACACTAAATCTACTCTCTAATTGGTAATCACTGTTCACATGATCAGTGCTGGGCAATCAGCAAGCAGTGTACAGTGTGCATTAGGTAGCTAGAAAATTGCAGTGGCCATCTTGCACAGCTGATAATGGGACCCAAAACCAGTGAATGGAATGGACATCAGCATGGAAGAATGACAGCAAGTAATATGCCCTCCCCCTTTCAGTCCTGGGACAAAATTTTGTCCCAAAGTAACTGTGTAGCCTATATGGGAGGTTTTGGCATAGATCCTCTACATGGATGAATATTTTGCTGTTGTTGTGAGTGCTTTATGTTTTTTATATATGTTTTATGCTTTGATATTATATATATATATATATATATATATATATATATATATATATACACACACACATATATATATACATATACACAGGGGGTGGACAAAAGTATGGAAACACCGTACGAACTGCATGGGATTTAATCATTAGCAGTGCGTTGCCCTTTTGACCCCTACTTAGCTAAGAGCTTTCCCACCAAATTTGTGTTTACTTCACCTCTTGCCCTGCTCTGGGTGGTTTTGTGAGCTAGCTGGCAATAGCCGCTGAGTGCCTCAAACCCCTGACCAATAGAACCTTGATGCTCGGACAGATCTGTGTCTTATTTCAAAAAGACATGTAGAGACCAATTTTAAGGCATGCATTTCGTACGCTGTTTCTATATATATAGTTATGTGTTGATTTTTCCAGGTGTATAACTATATGAATTAAGATTATCATTATGTGTAACTCTATCCAGTCACATAACACTCTTCCTGCAAACATCCCATTGCACCATCTAATCCTAGTCAGTAGTTGACTCATTTACTGAAAATCGAACTTTGTGTACATATGTGTATGTAGAATAGTGTGGGGCGGGGAGGCACATTTTATGTTACTTTTAGTGAAACTGGTTTTGCCTGAAATATCTTACATTTGAAAACCAGAATGACTCAAAGTGAAAAATACTTTCTGCTCCATTTCTCAAACATCAGCTTCAAGGGCCATTTGGGAGTTTTCTTAGAAACATTATAAAAAGCTGTAACCTCGAGGGAATTCTCTTTTATAGTGCTTTCTGCCCGTGTTCTCTATCAGCAAAGTCCAGTCGGCTGTTATACACGCACTGACATATCTGCTGGATGCGTCACATCATTAACATGAATCTCTCACTCAGTACGATACAAATATACAAATTTGTAAATCCAGTGAGCTAAAAACTCAGCGCAAGAACATAGCAAATTAGAATATGCAGAAACGTATCTATAACGATGAATTCATCATTGTGAGGTGGGGCTGAAATGTGGTCTTGTTTCCATGTCGTAATTATCAAAATTACAGACCTTCCATAAACAAAATGTGCTTGATGAATTTGTGCAGGATTAAAAAGAATGTGATTGCTTTCTTCCCAAGCAAGCACGGCACCTAACCTCAGATTGTGTGGGGTATTACTCCTCAGCCCCATTCAATTCCATGGAGTTGAGCTGCAAGACCAGACACAACCCGTGAACAGGCTTGGCAATGTTTCTGGAAGAAAGCAGCTATGGCTTTCAAATGCTGGACAATCCCTTTACAGAAAACTCAACAGCAATAGTGTTGCTCATCTTGATAGGCTGGTCTATAAAATTGTCCAGATTTTCGCTAAATCAAATCGGGGAAGTCTGAACCAATTTTTGCAGAAAACTGGGTTTCATTGGATGCCTGCATCACATGACCTAGCCATGTATAACATAAGCACAGTGTAAGCAGCGGCCGTTTTAGTTGAGCACAAGATAGAGAAGTAGCATCACATTTATATGCCTATATAACATGTGGTCTGTTGTGAGGGACAGGTATTCTACAGATGATATATTGTTGCTGGTGTGAAAGCTTGCATACTAGCAGAGAACTTAAATGGTGTTCTATTGGAAGGAGCAGAGAAAGAAGTTGCACCACATTTATATGCCTAAATAAAACATTGCCAGTACATTGGGAGAAGGTATATTTCTGCTGCTGTTAAAGTATATAGCAATATAGCAGCAACGCAAACATAATAATTAAGTTTTAGTGTGGGGAATATTGTAGTTCTCTGTTTGTGGCCTCAGACATCAGTCAAGGTTGCCATTTTGTCCACCACAAATTATTTGCAGACCATACGCAGCTTGCAGTGGGGTATGGGGAATTCAATTATGCTGTGACAAACAGGGGCAGTGCACAAATATATAAGCTGTACTCTGTGGTCTTCTGTTCTCACAAATCATGCCTCCCAGGGACTGCGGCTTATTTAGTTGGTAGTGCTTTTTTTGTTAATTTAGAACAAAAAGAGAACCAAACAGGAAAACAGCAAATACACCCACTGCATGTCAGCAGCCTCAGATGTTGTTCAGTCACAAGTCAGGCCACTACGAATTATTTGCAGACCTAACTCACAGTAAGGTTTGGGAAATTCAATTACGCTACACCAAACAGGATAGCTTACCAAGATACGAGCTATACACTGTGGCACTGGTGTAACTACCGTCTCCATAGAGTAAGCCTAGTAGTATGAATAAAGCATTATAGTTGGAGGCCCTGTTGCAGAAGCTTCAAGTTATGCCTCTGTGGTATTCTGTGGTATATTATGCTCCTCCTTCTCCCAAAATGAAATTTTCTAAAGCACAAGAAACAGCTATAGCTCTACAGCTTTGTCTTGGAGCAGGTCCGTACTGGGATATTCTATTCACCTGGAAGAAATTGTCCTTTGCAAACTTTTTGGCATTCAAAACAAGCAGCACACATGCTGACTTCCTTAGGGCAATTTTTGATCTAGCTGTCTCTATATTTCGTTTGTTTTCAGTGACACACCTGTGCTACAATTGACCCAAACACCACTGTACACTATTTTGACCAATTTTTGGAAGGAGCGCAGTTTTCCTTAGATGTGTGGCTGTATTACCATGCAATTTCAGGGGCTTTGGTTGCATTGAGGACCTTCTGGAGGACAAATTAGTAAAGCCGATTTTCACTCCCATTGACTTTAAAGGGAATCAGAATCAGCCGTTCCACTTCATGATGATTTTCAAATTGCCCATCACTAAACAGGAAGCCAAAAAGTGCTCACCAGGTATTCCATGAGCTATAACTGGTCGCCATCATCCTCCCCCAGACAGAAAATATGCACAATCAATAGTTTGTTTTAAGGTGAGTGACAATTGTGGATCTGCACAAGAGTGTTGGCATCTGTTGTTGTCACCTATACACCATTTATATTCTGGATAATCTGTAAATGGTGCACACTGGACGAAAGGTTAAATGGATTGTTCATTGGATTATGTGTGAGCCAGCTCTCCCAACCATCCTGGATCCCAGAGGGACTAGTGTAAAAATAAAAACTGCCACCATGCAAGAATTTCCCCTCTTTTCATTGTTCAAAAGCTTGGAAGTATGTCAACTGCAGGAAATTTGATGTCCTGTATCAGGTTATGCGTAGGATTCCTCCAGGTACTCTGGTTTCCTCCCACACTCCAAAAACATACTGCTAGGTGATTCTAGAACGTGAACCTCAATGGGGACAAAGCCAAATATCAAGTGAGGGACAATCTGTGTAAAGCGCTGTGGAATATGTATGTGCTATATAAAACTGAGTAGATAAATACTGCATTTTCCACGTACAAACAATACAATAAAAAAAAATTACAATAAAAAAATAAAAACTGATAAAGGAAAATGGAAAATGAGTCATTATCTGGTTTTAATTAGTAAAAAAAAAATATAGGCAATACATCCCTTTTAAAGGTAAACTGAGTGGTAAACTGTGTCTGTTTTTAGCACTGACCGCACCCCATATGTTCTGGCCGCAGAACCCGTCTTGTAGATATTTATAAGGAGGCCAACTCTATTAATGGGTAAGTCTTTTACCATCCTCTATATCCAATAGCGTGAGTACTTGTGTTGTGAGGGGTTTACCACATTACAGCTATGGAGAAATAAGGGCCCTTGTTCTGTCGCTCCATCAGTATTACAGCAACAGACAACATTTATGCAGGCGCTGGGAGCTCGGCACCACTAGTGAACATGAATATTACAAGCATCTCTTTCATGAGACAAGAAACGTACAGTACAAGGGTCGAGAAATACCAGACATTTCCAGAGAGCCCCTGGGAGTCCTTACTTGGCAATCTCTGGAATGTCAGATTGATAATTACACTTTACTGAGATTCCTTGTTTCATTATAGGGGTGGTTATTCCACTTATTAGCTACATATTCCCCAGTATTATAAATTAATTTATTGTGTTGGGTGTAAATGTAACAAGGTGGGATGGGAAAGCATTGGAATTGTAAGAGCAGTGCCCTACTCCCTTTTATTACTGAAAGCGGCTCACAGCCGCTCCAATAGGTGACCACTTTGGTCATGTTAAGCTCCGTCCTGTGTCAGAGAAGGGAGAAATAAAGCCAGAGCCATGGACCAAAATCCAGTCTAAGGGTTCCTACTACAGTTAAGCGAACATACTCTGCCGAGCTTGATGCTCATTCGAGTACTAGCGTACTCGATGGTGCTCGTTACTCGAACGAGCATCAAATCGTGTTCGACCCTGCCCCAGAGAGAAAGAGAAAAAAGCTCGGGACCCGGCGTCCCACATACAAAAATGCTCGAGTCTCCAATTGTAGTCAATGGGTTTCGTTACTCGAGTAGAGCTCTCGAATTTTACGAAAAGCTTGACTCGAATAACGCGGACCCGAGCATTTGGGTGCTCGCTCATCTCTTATTTCTACCCACTAGGGTTGTTTTTTTAACGCTGCGATATCGCTGCATTTTTTTCAATTGGCATTTCTAAAGTTAAAATCGCATCACACAAAAAGTTTGTGTTTTGCGATTTTTGTGCGATGTGATTTTAACATTAGAAAGTCCCATTGAAAAAAATGCAGCGATATCGCAGCGTTAAAAAAAAAGCTAGTGGGTAGAAGCCCTAAGGCAGAAGATTGTGCCACATGAATTGCCAGAAGCTGTCAGCATAGTCCCGCTGCCTGAAGGTCCTGGAACTCTCAGCATTATGAGTGCCATATAAAAGGACAATTTTCTGCTGAGCCACATGAAAAGTGCAGGATTTCTGTAAGTGAGCTGAGGTGCTGCTGCTAGAAAGGTGCAACAGTCTGTACTTGAGTTGCTGCCGCTGGAGAGAGGCCAGTTTCTGCTGAACTGAGTACCAGACACTGGTTGAATCTGCAACCAGGGAGAGAGACTGTACCACAGCCCCCAACCTGGTGAAAGCATTGGATGCATGGAAACCATGGTAGAATTGCGTTTCTGACTTTGGACTAGCCTAGGTCGGTAGTAGCAGTGACTTACATACTATGGAAATGTAAGTAAGCCTCAACCTGACAATAGGTGTGAACACCATTATGGACTCAAACAGTTAAACAACAGCCTTATTGCATAGGACTGGAACTGCTCTACTTAGCTTACAGTTACAAATTGAGAAAGAGCCACAGGATTAGGAGCCTACGCAATAGAGACATATGGGCTGGGATTTGAACACTATATGGACTGTGTTGCTAGTAGCAAAGCATCAATACTAGAGATGAGCGAGCGTACTCGGAAAAGCACTACTCGCTCAAGTAATTTGCTTTATCCGAGTATCGCTGTGCTCGTCCCTGAAGATTCGGGTGCTGGCACGGAGCGGGGGGGCTGCAGGGGAAAGCGGGGAGGAACGGAGGTAAGACCTTTCTCTCCCTCTCTCCCGCCCGCTCTCCCCTGCTCCCTGCTGCGACTCACCTGTCAGCCGCAGCGGCACCCGAATCTTCAGGGACGAGCACAGCGATACTCGGATAAAGCAAATTACTCGAGCGAGTAGTGCTTTTCCGAGTACGCTCGCTCATCACTAATCAATACCTTAGTGTACAAACTGTATTATTGAACCTGTTTTGTCAGTAATTGTTTTTTTGCATAAAGCATTAGACTGCCTGTCCATGGCAGATGGATCTCCGCTGTCAGCCTATCTGACAGATAGGCTGACCACGGAGAATCGCGGCAATTCGCAGCATGCTGCGATTTGCCGCCCGCGAGCGGAGAATCGCTATGTTTCTCCACTAGTGGACAGGGGGACTGCGGGATTGTCGTCGCAGGGAACGCAATTCAATAACCCCCGTGGACAGGCAGCCTTACTGATCGTAGGATTTAGTAAGCAGTAGTTAGCGTTGGGTAGCTCTATGGTAAAAGTTAACTCGCTTTCTTGTAATTCTAACATTATTCACCTTCACTCCTCTGTTTGTAAATAAATATTGCATATCTTTGTAACTCTGCTGCATCATATCTTGAATCTGTGTTGTGATTAGAGATGAGCGAACGTACTCGTCCGAGCTTGATACTCGTTCGAGTATTAGCGTGTTCGAGATGCTCGTTACTAGAGGCGAGCACCATGTGATGTTCGAGTTACTTTCACTTTCATCTCTGAGACGTTAGCGCGCTTTTCTGGCCAATAGAAAGACAGGGAAGGCATTACAACTTCCCCCTGCGACGTTCAAGCCCTATACCACCCCCCTGCAGTGAGTGGCTGGCGAGATCAGGTGTCACCCGAGTATATAAATCGGCCCCTCCTGCGGCTCGCCACAGATGCATTCTGACAGAGATCAGGGAAAGTGCTGCTGGTGCCGGAGCTGCTATAGGGAGAGCGTTAGGAGTGATTTTAGGCTTCAAGAACCCCAACGCTCCTTCTTAGGGCCACATCTGACCGTGTGCAGTACTGTTGAGGCTGCTTTTAGCAGTGTTGCACAATTTTTTTTTTGTATATCGGGCGTGCAGAGCATTGCGTCCTCAGTCTGCAGTCATTGTACAGAGTATAGGGCCAGTACTGGTGAGGCAGGGAAAGAGATATCCAGTGGGCTTTTTCAAAAAAATTGGGGAAAAATACTATTTTTGGGCTGCCTGTGACCGTGTTCAGTTTACTGCGTGTCTGCTGGGGGTAGTAGTCCTAATTAATATGCAGCTAAGCGTTACAGCAGGCTTGCGCAAAATTGTTTCCTGGGTCTGCTGTCTCTGTTACATCACCGCCGTCATCCCGCCAGAGGGAAACAGTATACATAATATTATACGCTGCCTACAGTATCTGTCTGCTGGGGGTAGTAGTCCTAATTAATACGCAGCTAAGCGTTTCAGCAGGCTTGCGCAAAATTGTTTCCTGGGTCTGCTGTCTCTGTTACATCACCGCCATCATCCCGCCAGAGGGAAACAGTATACATAATATTATACGCTGCCTACAGTATCTGTCTACTGGGGGTAGTAGTCCTAATTAATACGCAGCTAAGCGTTACAGCAGGCTTGCGTAAAATTGTTTCCTGGGTCTGCTGTCTCTGTTACATCACCGCCGTCATCCCACCAGAGGGAAACAGTATACATAATATTATACGCTGCCTACAGTGTCTGTCTGCTGGGGGTAGTAGTCCTAATTAATACGCAGCTAAGCGTTTCAGCAGGCTTGCGCAAAATTGTTTCCTGGGTCTGCTGTCTCTGTTACATCACCGCCATCATCCTGCCAGAGGGAAACAGTATACATAATATTATACGCTGCCTACAGTATCTGTCTGCTGTATCAGCTCAGCATTTTAAAAAAATAGAAGCAAAATACTTAAGGCCTACTACTGGCCTTTGGCCACTTGACTGCTTCTGCGCTGTGAATTCCACTAGCTCAGTCATACGCACCTACGTCTCACTACAGGCGTGCGCAAAATTGTTTCCTGGCTCTGCTGTGCGTTCCGTAAGGGAAGTCAGCCTCCAACCACAGGCCAATAAGCGGCACATTTAATTACAGCGTTCTGTTTCTGCACTACTGGTAATACAGCATGCTGAGGGGTAGGGGTAGGCCTAGAGGACGTGGACGCGGGCGAGGATGCGGAGGCCCAAGTCAGGGTGTGGGCAGAGGCCGAGCTCCTGATCCAGGTGTATCGCAGCCGACTGCTGCGGGATTAGGAGAGAGGCACGTTTCTGGCGTCCCCTCATTTATCTCACAATTAATGGGTCCACGCGGTAGACCTTTATTAGAAAATGAGCAGTGTGAGCAGGTCCTGTCGTGGATGGCAGAAACTGCATCCAGCAATCTATCGACCACCCAGAATTCTGCGCCGTCCACTGCTGCAACTCTGAATCCTCTAGCTGCTGCTCCTCCTTCCTCCCAGCCTCCTCACTCCATGAAAATGACACATTCTGAGGAGCAGGCAGACTCCCAGGAACTGTTCCCTGCCCAGAATGGCCAGCAATGGTTCCTCTCCCACCAGAGGAGTTTGTCGTGACCGATGCCCAACCTTTGGAAAGTTCCCGGGGTCCGGGGGATGAGGCTGGGGACTTCCGGCAACTGTCTCAAGACCTTTCAGTGGGTGAGGAGGACGATGACGATGAGACACAGTTGTCTTGCAGTGAGGTAGTAGTAATTGGAGTAAGTCCGAGGGAGGAGCGCACAGAGGATTCGGAGGAAGAGCAGCAGGACGATGAGGTGACTGACCCCACCTGGTTTGCTACGCCTACTGAGGACAGGTCTTCAGAGGGGGAGGCAAGTGCAGCAGCAGGGCAGGTTGGAAGAGGCAGTGCGGTGGCCAGGGGTAGAGGCAGGGCCAGACCGAATAATCCACCAACTGTTTCCCAAAGCGCCCCCTCGCGCCATGCCACCCTGCAGAGGCCGAGGTGCTCAAAGGTCTGGCAGTTTTTCACTGAGAGTGCAGACGACCGACGAACAGTGGTGTGCAACCTTTGTCGCACCAAGATCAGCCGGGGAGCCACCACCACCAGCCTCACCACCACCAGCATTCGCAGACATATGATGGCTAAGCACCCCACAAGGTGGGACGAAGGCCGTTCACCGCCTCCGGTTTGCCTCTCCCCCTGTGCCCCAACCTGCCACTGAGATCCAACCCCCCTCTCAGGGCACAGGCACTACCGTCTCCTGGCCTGCACCCACACCCTCAACTGACCTCGGCCCCATCCACCAATGTCTCTCAGCGCACCGTCCAGCCGTCGCTAGCGCAAATTTTGGAGCGCAAGCACGCCGCCACGCACCCGCACGCTCAAGCATTAAACGTGCACATAGCCAAATTTATCAGCCTGGAGATGCTGCCGTATAGGGTTGTGGAAACGGAGGCTCTCAAAGGTATGATGGCGGCCGCGGCCCCGCGCTACTCAGTTCCCAGTCGCCACTACTTTTCGCGATGTGCCGTCCCAGCCCTGCACGACCACGTCTCCTGCAACATTGTACGCGCCCTCACCAACGCGGTTACTGCCAAGGTCCACTTAACAACGGACACGTGGACAAGCACAGGCGGGCAGGGCCACTATATCTCCCTGACGGCACATTGGGTGAATTTAGTGGAGGCTGGGACAGAGTCAGAGCCTGGGACCGCTCACGTCCTACCCACCCCCAGAATTGCGGGCCCCAGCTCGGTGGTGGTATCTGCGGCGGTGTATGCTTCCTCCACTAAACCACCCTCCTCCTCCTCCTCCTCCTACGCAACCTCTGTCTCGCAATCAAGATGTGTCAGCAGCAGCAAGTCGCCAGCAGTCGGTGTCGCGCGGCACGGCAGCACAGCGGTGGGCAAGCGTCAGCAGGCCGTGCTGAAACTACTCAGCTTAGGAGAGAAGAGGCACACGGCCCACGAACTGCTGCAGGGTCTGACAGAGCAGACCGACCGCTGGCTCCAACCGGGCATGGTCGTGTGTGACAACGGCCGTAACCTGGTGGCGGCTCTGCAGCTCGGCAGCCTCACGCACGTGCCATGCCTGGCCAACGTCTTTAATTTGGTGGTTCAGCGCTTTCTGAAAAGCTACCCACGCTTGTCAGACCTGCTCGGAAAGGTGCGCCGACTTTGCACACATTTCCGCAAGTCCCACACGGACGCTGCCACCCTGCGCACCCTGCAACATCGGTTTAATCTGCCAGTGCACCGACTGCTGTGCGACGTGCCCACACGGTGGAACTCTACGCTCCACATGTTGGCCAGACTCTATGAGCAGCGTAGAGCTATAGTGGAATACCAACTCCAACATGGGCGGTGCAGTGGGAGTCAGCCTCCTCAATTCTTTACAGAAGAGTGGGCCTGGTTGGCAGACATCTGCCAGGTCCTTGGAAACTTTGAGGAGTCTACCCAGATGGTGAGCGGGGATGCTGCAATCATTAGCGTCACCATTCCTCTGCTATGCCTCTTGAGAAGTTCCCTGCAAAGCATAAAGGCAGACGCTTTGCGCTCGGAAACAGAGGCGGGGGAAGACAGTATGTCGCTGGATAGTCAGAGCACCCTCCTGTCTATATCTCAGCGCGTTGAGGAGGAGGAGGAGGAGCATGAGGAGGATGAGGAGGAGGGGGAAGAGACAGCTTGGCCCACTGCTGAGGGTACCCATGCTGCTTGCCTGTCATCCTTTCAGCGTGTATGGCCTTAGGAGGAGGAGGAGGATCCTGAAAGTGATCTTCCTAGTGAGGACAGCTATGTGTTGCGTACAGGTACCCTGGCACACATGGCTGACTTCATGTTAGGATGCCTTTCTCGTGACCCTCGCGTTACATGCATTCTGGCCACTACGGATTACTGGGTGTACACACTGCTCGACCCACGGTATAAGGAGAACCTTTCCACTCTCATACCCGAAGAGGAAAGGGGTTCGAGAGTGATGCTATACCACAGGACCCTGGCGGACAAGCTGATGGTAAAATTCCCATCCGACAGCACTAAAGGCATAAGGCGCAGTTCCGAGGGCCAGGTAGCAGGGGAGGCGCAGAGATCAGGCAGCATGTACAGCACAGGAAGGGGAACACTCTCTAAGGCCTTTGACAGCTTTATGGCTCCCCAGCAAGACTGTGTCACCGCTCCCCAGTCAAGGCTGAGTCGGCGGGAGCACTGTAAAAGGATGGTGAGGGAGTACGTAGCCGATCGCACGACCGTCCTCCGTGACGCCTCTGCCCCCTACAACTACTGGGTGTCGAAGCTGGACACGTGGCCTGAACTCACGCTGTATGCCCTAGAGGTGCTTGCTTGTCCTGCGGCTAGCATCTTGTCAGAGAGGGTGTTTAGTGCGGCTGGGGGAATCATCACGGATAAGCGTACCCGCCTGTCAACCGACAGTGCCGACAGGCTTACACTCATAAAGATGAACAAAGCCTGGATTTCCCCAGACTTTTCTTCTCCACCAGCGGACAGCAGCGATACCTAAACAATACGTAGGCTGCACCCGCGGATGGAGGCATCGTTCTCTATCACCATCAAAAACGGGGACCTTTTAGCTTCATCAATCTGTGTATTATATTCATCCTCCTCCTCCTGCTCCTCCTCCTGAAACCTCACGTAATCACGCCGAACAGGCAATTTTTCTTAGGCTCAGTCATATAATTTTTGTAAACAATTTTTATATGTTTCAATGCTCATTAAAGCGTTGAAACTTGCGCCTGAACCAATTTTTATTTTAACTGGGCTGCCTACAGGCCTAGTTACAAGTTAAGGCACATTAACCAAAGCGATTAATGGGTTTCACCTGCCCTCTTGGTTGGGCATGGGCAATTTTTCTGAGGTACATTAGTACTGTTGGTACACCAATTTTTTGGGGCCCTCGCCTACAGTGTAATCCAATTAATTTTTTGCCCACCTGCATTAAATCTGACGTTACATCAGCTGTGCTGGGCACTGCAATGGGATATATTTATGTACCGCCCGTGGGTTCAAGGGAGCCACCCATGCTGTGGGTCCACAGGGAGTTGTAACTGCATGTGTCTACTTCTAAAGAACCCCAGTCTGACTGGGGCATGCAGTGTGGGCCGAAGCCCACCTGCATTAAACCTGACTTTACCTCAGCTGTGATGGGCAATGCAATGGGATATATTTATGTACCACCGGTGGGTTCCAGGGAGCCACCCATGCTGTCAGTCCACACGGAGTTGTAACTGCATGTGTCCACTTCTAAAGAACCCCAGTCTGACTGGGGCATGCAGTGTGGGCCGAAGCCCACCTGCATTAAACATGACATTACCTCAGCTGTGATGGGCAATGCAATGAGATATATTTATGTACCGCCGGTGGCTTCCTGGCACCCACCCATGCTGTCGGTCCACAGGGACTTCACAATAGGGAGTTGTACCTGCCTGTGTCTATGAATTAAAAACCCCGGTCAGGTTGGGGCATGCAGTGTGGGCCGAAGCCCACCTGCATTTAATCTGACGTTAGCTCTGCTGTCCAGGGCACTGCAATGGGATACATTTATGTACAGCCGGTGGGTTCCAGGGAGCCACCCATGCTGTGGGTGCACATGGAATTCCCATTGCGGAGTTCTACCTGCCTGTGACTATTTATAAAAAACCGCGGTCTGACTGGGGCATGCAGACACCTTGACAGAATGAATAGTGTGTGGCACATAGGTTCCCCATTGCTATGTCCACGTGTGCAGCTCCTGATGGAGGTGGCACAGGATTGGATTTCTCATTGCTTCTGTACAGCATTGTGGGCTATCGCCCCGCCCCTTTTAAAGAGGGTCGCTGCCTAGCCGTGCCAACCCTCTGCAGTGTGTGCCTGCGGTTCCTCCTCATGGCAGATGCACTTATAAATAGACATGAGGGTGATGTGGCATGAGGGCAGCTGAAGGCTGCGCAGGGACACTTTGGTGTGCGCTGTGGACACTGGGTCGTGCGGGGGGGGGGGGGGGGTTGGGCAGCATGTAACACAGGAGAAGTGGCAGCGGAGTGTCATGCAGGCAGTGATTGTGCTTTGTTGGAGGTAGTGTGGTGCTTAGCTAAGGTATGCATTGCTAATGAGGACTTTTCAGATGTAAAAATTGTTGGAGGGGGGGGGGGGCCCGCTCTTGCCGCTATTGTGGCTTAATAGTGGGACCTGGGAACTTGAGATGCAGCCCAACATGTAGCCCCTCGCCTGTCCTATCTGTTGCTGTGTCGTTCCCACCACTTTCTTGAATTGCCCAGATTTTCACAAATGGAAACCTTAGCGAGCATCGGCGATACACAAAAATGCTTGGTTCGCCCATTGACTTCAATGGGGTTCGTTACTTGAAACGAACCCTCGAGCATCGCAAAAATTTTGTCCCGAGTAACGAGCACCCGAGCATTTTGGTGCTCGCTCATCTCTAGTTGTGATCCCACCACCCGCAACAGAAGGGTAGCAAAGGACTAGGCATTTGTATCACAGAATGCGCAATCCTGAATGATTCTGCGCAGAAGGCTGGATTTAGAATAACCAGCTTCCTCAAAGTGAAAAAAACTGGGTGAAAGATGAAAGAGAAAAGTGAACATATATTGCAGGAGCTGGATTATTATATAATAATAGAAAAACTGAAAAGGTCGATTTTTTTTTAACCGCAAAAAACAAAAGTTACCCACAAGTAATAGCATATTCTAGAAATATCATTTTGAAAGGAGGGGGGTGGGGGGGTGGGCACAACAACGTCCTATGTATTTTTAAACCCAATTGCATGTTCCATAGATTTCATGTGAGGTATTAAAAAAAAATACAATTGTGCTGCTTAGATTTTAGGCTGGCTGCATAGTTAAAAGGGTTTTACTTAGAGTTGAGCGAACATACTCTGCCGAGCTGGATGCTCGTTTGAGTATTAGCGTACTCGATGGTGCTCGTTACTCAAACGAGCATCAAATCGTGTTAAACCCCGCCCCAGCCTTTGGCTCCTCCCCGCTGTGACGTGCCTGTTTTGGCCCCTCCCCGCCGCGACGCGGCGCGCGTCATTGGCAAAAAAGTTTTTTGAGAGAGAGAGAAGAAGAAGGAAAAAAAAAAAAAGCTTGGGACCCCAATGGGGTTCGTTACTCGAGTAGAGCTCTCGAATTTTACGAAAAGCTCGACTTGAATAACACGGACCCGAGCATTTGGGTGCTCGCTCATCTCTAGTTCTACTATTGATGACCTTTCCTCGGGATAGGTCATCAATAGATGATTGCAGGAGTCCACTACTTAGGACCCCTGCATATCAGCTGATCCCCTGAGCCTGCTGTCAATGTGGATAGTGCTAGAAGCAGATGCAATGGCCTGGTTTGGTGCTGCAGGCAAAGCTCCCATTGAATAAGACTTGTCAGCTCTAGACAATTGCTTGGTAAAAGTCCCAGCATCCCTTTATTTTAACTCATGCTCACTAGTCTACATTTGTTGCATTAACTTGGTTAAGCCGTGTTAGTTTTTGTGGTTAACAATTTTTGGATGCTTGGCATTTCCTCTAGTAGGTTATTAATGGGTGCAATTGCAAAACATTGCCGTCTACATATGGACTGCACTCTGTAGAACTAGAAACTGTAACCTTACTAAGTACATCACTGCAGAGGCTGATACTTGAGTTGAAGTATTCTTAGTTGTTTGGACATGATCCAATCTTAAAAGGAAGCTCATGCTACTTTAGTCTGGACGACATAAGATAAGATGTGGTAAAAGTGGTATCTTTAAAATGATATTAGTAGCAATACATGTTGAAAGTAGATACTAGAGATAAAGCAATCCAAAGAGCCTTGCCCATCAGTATTAATCAGTAGACAACCGCTTTTAAGCTGTGTGGAGTTCTGCTATGTATATATATATATATACATAGAAAGATAGATAGATAGATAGATAGATAGATAGATATTACATAGCAGAACTCCACACAGCTTAAAAGGGGTTGTCTACTTTTGAAAAGTAGCCTATTAGGGAATTCTGAGTTAATATTGGGGGGCTTTCTTTTAAACTGGCAAGAAAAGCATAAAAGGTTTTAAAAAAATTAAAAATAAGGGGGTCTCAGACGAACAGAATGCAATATCGGAGGATCCACAGCAAAACGTAGGCATTAAAAGGCATGAGCTTTCGCTTTTTTCTTCACACTCGCAGATGCGAATTGCGTATTCCGTGAGTGGAAAAAAAACTGTAGCATGCTCTATTTTGACGCAAATTGTTTGTAGGGTGACTGGCTCCAGCCACTACTCAGATCTGTGCTACCGTCGCCTGTTTATCAGCAACTGCTATCTACACATGACATTGTCCTTCTGTGTGGACCTATGCAGGTCTGTAAGTACTGGGGCCTTCTGGCTCTTTTTACTGATACTACACTATGGCCAGTCCTTCGGGAGATTTTATGAGATGATGCCATATCATATTTATATGCAGAGTTCAAACTCTATTATTTGGCGTACCTGGTTACCGACAATCTTAGACATAAAAGAGCCTTCTAACATAACATACTATATGACTTATAAATAGAGATGAACGAACGTACTCGTCCGAGCTTGATATTCGTGCGAATATTAGGGTGTTCGAGATGCTCGTTACTCGTAACGAGTACCACGCGATGTTCTGGTTACTTTCAGTTTCCTCTCTGAGACGTTAGCGCGCTTTTCTGGCCAATTGAAAGACAGGGAAGGCATTACAACTTCCCCCTGTGACGTTCAAGCCCTATACCACCCCCCTGCTGTGAGTGTCTGGGAAGATCAGATGTCACCTGAGTATAAAAGTCGGCCCCTCCCGCGGCTCGCCACACATGCCTTGTGAGTTAGCTGAGGGACAGTGCTGCTGGTGCCTGAGCTGCTGTAGGGAGAGTGTTAGTAGTGAGTGTAGGCTTCAAGAACCCCAAAGGTCCTTCTTAGGGCCACATCTACCTGTGTGCAGGCTGCTGCTAGCAGTGGTTTCTTTTTTTTTTTCTCAAAATCGGCAGTGCAGAGCATTGCACCCGGCATTAGGGACAGAAGTGGTGCTTAGGCAGGGAGAGTGTTAGGAGTGAGTGTAGCCTTCAAGAACCTCAACGGTCCTTTCTAGGGCCAAATTTAACCGTGTGCAGTACTGTGCTGGCTGCTGTTAGCAGTGTTGCATTTTTTTTTCTTTCTAAAAATCGTCTGTGCAGAGCATTGCACCCTCCATTGATACTACAGGGACAGAATTGTGTAGGCAGGGCCACAACACAGTTATTGTTCATTGAATATATGCAGTGGGGCCCTCCCTTTCCAAAAAAGCAGGGAAAAAATTATATTTGGCCTGCCTGTGTCAGTCCTAAGGTCTCCATGTACGTGTGTGCTGCGTGGAGAACGTACAAAAATCAAACGCAACCAGCTACGGTTTACTGCAGGCTTGCGCCATTGTCTTTCCTGACTGGCAAATACCTGCTCTGCCAGAGTTAATAACTCTGCTACACTAAAGTTGTGTGACACTTTTTCAGGGCCACACCACAGTTATAAAAGTTATTGTTCATTGAATATACGCAGTAGGGACCTCCCTTTGCAAAAAAGCAGGGAAAAAATTATATTTGGCCTGCCTGTGTCAGTCCTAAGGTCTCCGTGTACGTGTGTGCTGCGTGGAGAACGTACAAAAATCAAACGCAACCAGCTACGGTTTACTGCAGGCTTGCGCCATTGTCTTTCCTGACTGGCAAATACCTGCTCTGCCAGAGTTAATAACTCTGCTACACTAAAGTTGTGTGACACTTTTTCAGGGCCACACCACAGTTATAAAAGTTATTGTTCATTGAATATACGCAGTAGGGACCTCCCTTTGCAAAAAAGCGAAAAAATTATATTTGGCCTGCAGGCTTGCGCCAATTTATTTCCTGCCTGGGAAATCAAATCACTGGTAATACAGCATGCTGAGGGGTAGGCCTAGAGGACGTGGACGCGGCCGAGGACGCGGAGGGCCAAGTGAGGGTGTGGGCACAGGCCGAGCTCCTGATCCAGGTATGTCGCAGCCGACTGCTGCGCGATTAGGAGAGAGGCACGTTTCTGGCGTCCCCACATTCATCGCCCAATTAATGGGTCCACGCGGGAGACCTTTATTAGAAAATGAGCAGTGTGAGCAGGTCCTGTCCTGGATGGCAGAAAGTGCTTCGAGCAAGCTATCATCCACCCACAGTTCTGCACCGTCCAGTGCTGCAAATCCGAATCCTCTGTCTGCTGCTCCTCCTTCCTCCCAGCCTCCTCACTCCACTACAATGACACATGCTCAGGAGCGGGAACACTCCCAGGAACTTTTCTCGGGCCCCTGCTCAGATTGGGCAGCAGTGGTTCCTCTACCACCAGAGGAGTTTATCGTCACTGATGCCCAACCATTGGAAAGTTCCCGGGGTCCGGGGGATGAGGCTGGGGACTTCCGGCAACTGTCTCAAGACCTTTCAGTGGGTGAGGAGGACGATGACGATGAGACACAGTTGTCTTGCAGTGAGGTAGTAGTAAGGGCAGTAAGTCCGAGGGAGCAGCGCACAGAGGATTCGGAGGAAGAGCAGCAGGACGATGAGGTGACTGACCCCACCTGGTGTGCAACGCCTACACAGGACAGGTCTTCAGAGGGGGAGGCACGGGCAGCAGCAGGGCAGGTTGCAAGAGGCAGTGCGGTGGCCAGGGGTAGAGGCAGGGCCAGACCGAATAATCCACCAAGTGTTTCCCAAAGCGCCCCCTCGCGCCATGCCACCCTGCAGAGGCCGAGGTGCTCTAAGGTCTGGCAGTTTTTCACAGAGACGCCTGACGACCGACGAACAGTGGTGTGCAACCTTTGTCGCGCCAAGATCAGCCGGGGAGCCACCACCAACAGCCTCACCACCACCAGCATGCACAGACATATGATGGCCAAGCACCCCACAAGGTGGGACGAAGGCCGTTCACCGCCTCTGGTTTGCACCGCTGCCTCTCCCCCTGTGCCCCAACCTGCCACTGAGATACAACCCCCCTCTCAGGACACAGGCACGACCGTCTCATGGCCTGCACCCACACCCTCACCTCCGCTGTCCTCGGCCCAATCCAGCAATGTCTCGCACCGCACCGTCCAGCCGTCGCTAGCGCAACTGTTGGAGCGCAAGCGCAAGTACGCCGCCACGCACCCGCACGCTCAATCGTTAGCCGTCCACATAGCCAAATTTATCAGCCTTGAGATGCTGCCGTATAGGGTTGTGGAAACGGAGTCCATCAAAGCTATGATGGCGGCGGCGGCCCCGCGCTACTCAGTTCCCAGTCGCCACTACTTTTCCCGATGTGCCGTCCCAGCCCTGCACGACCACGTCTCCCGCAACATTGTACGCGCCCCCACCAATGCGGTTAGTGGCAAGGTCCACTTAACAACGGACACGTGGACAAGCACAGGCGGGCAGGGCCACTATATCTCCCTGACGGCACATTGGGTGAATTTAGTGGAGGCTGGGACAGAGTCAGAGCCTGGGACCGCTCACGTCCTACCCACCCCCAGAATTGCGGGCCCCAGCTCGGTGGTGGTATGTTCGGCGGTGTATGCTTCTTCCACTAAAGCACCCTCCTCCTCCTCCTCAACCTCTGTATCGCAATCTAGATGTGTCAGCAGCAGCAGGACGTCGCCAGCAGTCGGTGTCGCACGGCGTGGCAGCACAGCGGTGGGCAAGCGTCAGCAGGCCGTGTTGAAACTACTCAGCTTAGGAGATAGGAGGCACACGGCTCACGAACTGCTGCAGGGTCTGACAGAGCAGACCGACCGTTGGCTTGCGCCGCTGAGCCTCCAACCGGGCATGGTCGTGTGTGACAACGGCCGTAACCTGGTGGCGGCTCTGCAGCTCGGCAGCCTCACGCACGTGCCATGCCTGGCCCACGTCTTTAATTTGGTGGTTCAGCGCTTTCTGAAAAGCTACCCACGCTTGTCAGACCTGCTCGTAAAGGTGCGCCGGCTCTGCGCACATTTCCGCAAGTCCCACACGGACGCTGCCACCCTGCGCACCCTGCAACATCGCTTTAATCTGCCAGTGCACCGACTGCTGTGCGACGTGCCCACACGGTGGAACTCTACGCTCCACATGTTGGCTAGGCTCTATGAGCAGCGTAGAGCTATAGTGGAATACCAACTCCAACATGGGCGGCGCAGTGGGAGTCAGCCTCCTCAATTCTTTTCAGAAGAGTGGGCCTGGTTGGCAGACATCTGCCAGGTCCTTCGAAACTTTGAGCAGTCTACCCAGGTGGTGAGCGGCGATGCTGCAATCATTAGCGTCACCATTCCTCTGCTATGAATCTTGGGAACTTCCCTGCAAACGATAAAGGCAGCCGCTTTGCGCTCGGAAACCGAGCCGGGGGAAGACAGTATGTCGCTGGATAGTCAGAGCACCCTCCTGTCTATATCTCTGCGCGTTCAGGAGGAGGAGGAGGAGGAGCATGAGGAGGATGAGGAGGAGGGGGAAGAGACAGCTTGGCCCACTGCTGACGGTACCCATGCTGCTTGCCTGTCATCATTTCAGCGTGTATGGCCTGAGGAGGAGGAGGAGGAGGAGGATCCTGAAAGTGATCTTCCTAGTGAAGACAGCCATGTGTTGCGTACAGGTACCCTGGCACACATGGCTGACTTCCTGTTAGGATGCCTTTCTCGTGACCCTCGTATTCAACGCATTCTGGCCACTACGGATTACTGGGTGTACACACTGCTCGACCCACGCTATAAGGAGAACCTTCCCACTCTCATTCCCGAAGAGGAAAGGGGTTCGAGAGTGTTGCTATACCACAGGACCCTGGCGGACAAGCTGATGGTAAAATTCCCATCCGACAGCGGTAGTGGCAGAAGGCGCAGTTCCGAGGGCCAGGTAGCAGGGGAGGTGCATAGATCGAGCAGCATGTACAGCCCAGGCAGTGCAACAGTCTTTAAGGGCCTGGCCAGCTTTATGGCTCCCCAGCAAGACTGTGTCACCGCTCCCCAGTCAAGGCTGAGTCGGCGGGAGCACTGTAAAAGGATGGTGAGGGAGTACGTAGCAGATCGCACGACCATCCTCGGTGACGCCTCTGCCCCCTACAACTACTGGGTGTCGAAGCTGGACACGTGGCCTGAACTAGCGCTGTATGCCCTGGAGGTGCTTGCTTGTCCTGCGGCTAGCGTCTTGTCGGAGAGGGTGTTTAGTGCGGCTGGGGGAATCATCACAGATAAGCGTACCCGCCTGTCAACCGACAGTGCCGACAGGCTTACACTCATCAAGATGAACAAAGCCTGGATTTCCCCAGACTTCTCTTCTCCACCAGCGGACAGCAGCGATACGTAAGCAATACGTAGGCTGCACCCGCGGATGGAAGCTACGTTCTCTCTCACCATCCAAAACGGGGACATTTTAGCTTCATCAATCTGTGTCTAATATTCCTCCTCCTCCTCCGGCTCCTCCTCCTGAAACCTCACGTAATCACGCTGAACGGGCAATTTTTCTTAGGGCCACAAGGCTCACTCATCTAATTTTTCGAAACAATTTTTATATGTTTCAATGCTCTTAAAAGCGTTGAAACTTTAACTTGAACCAATTTTTCGTTAAACTGGGCTGCCTCCAGGCCTAGTTACCACTTAAGCCACATTAACCAAAGCGATTAATGGGTTTCACCTGCCATCTTGGTTGGGCATGGCCAATTTTTACTGAGGTACATTAGTACTGTTGGTACACCAATTTTTTTGGGCCCTCACCTACAGTGTAATCATAGCAATTTGTATGTTCTTCGCCTGCACTCATGGTACAGAAGTGTGTGTGGGGTTGGCCTACACTTTAGCTACATAAATGTAACTTGGGCCTTGGCTATACTGCAACTACTGAAATGGAACTAAGACTGCGCTCCCACTATACTGCTGCTTCGGAATTGTTACTGGGGCCTGTCTTGAGTGCTACTATTGCTGACATGGAACGAAGACTGCGCTCCTCCTATAATGCTGCTAGTGATATGTTAGTGGGGCCTGTCCTAATTCTACGGCTGAAATGTTACGAATTATGGGCTCTGCCTATACCGCTGCTAATGGTATGTCTCTGGGGTGTGGAAACAGAGGCTTCCCAAAGACATGATGGCGGCGAGGCCATTTCCCACCAACGCGGTTACTGTTAAGGTGCATATAACCACGGACACGTGGAGAGGACACGTAGTGCCTCGAAAACATCCCCCTCCTCCTCCAACAGGGAAAACATTCTTGGCAAATGCCTTTGCATTGGTTCGTCTGGTGGCAGTCCAAGAATTTCACCTTTACCGACACTACAAGAGAGCCCCCCCACCATCCCCCCGCCACGGCCCACTTAATCCTGGCCACATTCCGAAAACCAACAAAATACAACCGCGCTACTAGGTCCGTAGTCACCACCACATTACCACCAACGCGGTTACTGTTAAGGTGCATATTACCAGTCTGACTGGGGCATGCAGACACCTTGACAGAATGAATAGTGTGTGGCACATAGGTTCCCCATTGCTATGCCCACGTGTGCAGCTCCTGATGGCGGTGGCACAGGATTCTATTTCTCATTGCTTCTGTACAGCATTGTGGGCTATCGCCCCGCCCCTTTTAAAGAGGGTCGCTGCCTAGCCGTGCCAACCCCTCTGCAGTGTGTGCCTGCGGTTCCTCCTCATGGCAGACGCACTTCTAAATAGATATGAGGGTGGTGTGGCATGAGGGCAGCTGAAGGCTGCGCAGGGACACTTTGGTGTGCGCTGTGGGGGGGGAGGGGGGGCGGTTGGTCAGCATGTAACCCAGGAGAAGTGGCAGCGGAGTGTCATCCAGGCAGTGATTGTGCTTTGTTGTAGCTAGTGTGGTGCTTAGCAAAGGTATGCATTGCTAATGAAGGCTTTTCAGAAGTAAAAGTTTTTGGGAGGGGGGGGGCCCACTCTTGCCGGTATTGTGGCTTAATAGTGGGACCTGGGAACTTGAGATGCAGCCCAACATGTAGCCCCTCGCCTGCCCTATCCGTTGCTGTGTCGTTCCCATCACTTTGTTGAATTGCCCAGATTTTCACACATGAAAACCTTAGCGAGCATCGGCGAAATACAAAAATGCTCGGGTCGCCCATTGACTTCAATGGGGTTCGTTATTCGAAACGAACCCTCGAGCATCGCGAAAAGTTCGTTCCGAGTAACGAGCACCCGAGCATTTTGGTGCTCGCTCATCTCTACTTATAAACTAAACTAATGTAGCATTTCACATAAGAATGGGTCCTATAATTTGCATACTAAGTTTTAATCAGTCAATACCCTTCATATGGAAAGACTTTGATTCAATTTCATACATTTTCTGCAACTCTTTCTGGGTGTAACACAATTTCCACCAGTGTATTTTAGAAAGTTATAAAACTTGTCATATGCACAGTGAAAAAGCGTTATTTACATACAACTGAAGAAAAAAAAACTTTTCTCATAATAGGCATTTGTTGGGTGAAAGTTATTGCATGTGAAGAGCTCTACAGGTGTGATATTATATCAGTATTACATACCGGCCCTCTTTCTATTCCATAAGGTATTCACATACAATACATGAATGATGAAACTGACAGTGAGTCACATCCGGAGCTGTTGCTGTAATAATTACTGGGTGTGGGTGTACACTGAAGGGCTATACTATCATATCTTATCAACCACAGTGTTTCCCTGCCTGCAGGCATTCAGTACACAGGCTGTAATTATGAATAAACCATTATGACTGCAGGAACAATGAATATATGTTAGAAACATAATCCTTCATCATCTTCAAATGAAAAGAGCAGGGTATAGCATTTCTTTCTTGATTGGGTCTCCTATATGCATACACACGCATATTTATATATATATATATATATATGTATATATATATATATATATATATATATATGTATATACACACACACACACACACACACACACATATATATAGCATCTCACTATATATATATATATATATATATAGTGAGACACTGAAGGGGTTAACTCTGGAAGGTCGCTATATTCAGCCTGGGTTCAGGTATTACACCCGTTAAGAATGAAGGTAGTCCGTGTCTCACTGCTTGGCACACAGGGAAAAAACTGTGAGGTGATGTGATCTCCAGCATATAGTTGCTGGAGATACTTTTTAGAAAATGTGTTGGGCCTGTTTTTTTTGGAATGGATGGCAGGCTTGGTAGTGGGGCTGTCCATTCCACCACCTCCACTCCAGGTCTTATTAGGGGGAGGCAAGCTCCCCAGGTGTAGAGGCTGGGTAGTTAACCAAGTCCATAAAATCTGCAGCTATGCAGACAGAGGGAGGCCGGGTGCAGCTAGATGCTGGAAGCTGCTGGTCCCAAGGGACGCTCTATTCCTGACCCAGGAGAAACTGGACTGTGTGGTTTTTCGTGCAGCTGCAGCAAGCCGTGTGTATAGACAGGGAAGAACTCTGTATAGTAAGTGCTGGATAAGCAGGTTTTGTGTTTATGCCTGAAGTTAAGGCTGTATTTTGTTCATTTTATGCTTTCTAATAAACACAGGCCAAGCCTGTATGGATTTTATCTGCTGTTGTGGTCTCTGACTGCCACTCACACTGCAACCCCGCGCTCTACCTGAGCTAACTCTCCCACAATATACTGTGGCAAGTTGGGGTTACTTGCCTGCGGATCGCTGACCTCTTAAACATGAAAATGGCACCACATGTAGAAATGCTCCAGAGATGTGGAATCGCTTTAGTTCTGGCTCCTGCCAGCCTTTATTTCACAGCAAATAGCATACAAACACAGTTCATGTGAAATCCTGGGTTCACCACCCACTGGGTCACCATCACTACCCCATCCGGGGGGGGGCTAGAGGGTGTTTTCCTCTGTCAGACAGGTGACTGACCCAAAACTGGTCCGCACGGATCAGGCTCCCAGTTCCTGATGCGGCCTCTCTACCGCTTCCACTGGTCCACACTGGACCCCAGGCTTTCAGCCCTTCCAGCTCACCTGAGCTATAACTTCCCCCTTGCTTCCGGCAGGAACTAGCTTTTATGCAACCAATTGCTGCCACACCCATCAGGTGTTAACCCTATCTCTTCAGAAATCCTGTCTGCAGCCCTCTACAGGCTCTTCTGTGTACTGTACTACTACATATCCCCCCTCTGATATAGGCCGTAGGCCATATCACACTTTCTTTTAGTCCTCCAGGGTCAAAACTCCAGGCTCGGTGGTCTCTCGCCCTAACTGACACTTGCTTAAGTTCAACTTCTTTATGTTCTCCAACACTAAAAACCTTTCCATTTGCTTGAGCCTGAACTACCTTCACATTTTCTTCCGTGTGTACATCATTTGCAGTAGGAACTTCACTCTGGTCCTCACCTACAGCAGCACTGGCTCTTCCCTTATCCTGCATCTCAACTGAAGCAGCAACCTTCTCAGCTTCCATATTGGATACTTTACATTGTACAACACTCATCTGTTCAACTGTTGCATGAGCCATTTCTTCAGTCTGCACTTCAGTAGCGGCACGTGCACTTATTTCCACCTGTGTGCCCTCTATCACAGAGATACTTCCATTCATTTGCACAACTTCCTTATCCAGGACCTGAGTACTTTGAGGCCTTTTCCCCAGTCTCTGCCACCTTAGTTGCCTTCTCTGCCTCAGCAGTTTCACCTTCTGCCTTCTCTTTGGTCACTTGAAGTTCAGAGGATTGCTCACCCCCCATCTGTAGCTCCGCTCTCACTTTCACAATTTTTATCTCCTTTTTAGAATTCAATAAGGTCTTCTTTCTTTTCACCTGTCTGAACTGGGCCCTAGACCTCTCTAGTCTCTGAACCTTCTTTTCAGCAATATGACCCTCCGATTTCCAGGGTTTTATCTTCAGGCCTAAATTCTTAGCAGACTTTTGAAATACCGCTTTTTCTTCTGACACCTTCTTCAGGGTGCACGTCAAGGTTAGCGCTTCAGTCTCTTTCTTAATATTCTTCAACAGGGTCTCCATTACTTCTACCGGTTGTTGGAACACACCTTTTAGCTTTTCCAATATCAGGGTTCTCCTTTCAGCGTCTGTCTTGGCGCTAATCCAGTCCTGCATTTTAGCACGCACCCACTTGTTAAACCATTCTTTTGCATCTTTAGGAGACACTGATTTCTCCTCAGTAAGCCACTGTTCACACATCTTCTGTTTCTTCTCCTAATTGGATACCATCTGACATTAGTGATCAAGCTCCACACGGATGTCTTCTACTTCCTGCTGAAGACTCACTGTAAACTTCTCAAGTTCATCATAGACATCAGTTTGAAGACAAAACAGCTGATTTATCGCTTCCACTCCTTCTAGGATTTCACTCTCTTGCTCTTCAACCGTGACCCAGCATGCAGGGTTCTCATCCACTTCCTCTTCCAGAACTGACACCTGCGCCTGAATTGTTGCAATCTGCTCTGACAGATTTCTCTTAGTTTCTGCATATTCCTCTAACAGCTTGAGGAAGACATCTCTCTCATCTTGCATTATCTTCAGGTGTGCATTAAGACCAAGCGTCTGCTGCGTCTCCTCTAGCACCAGTCTCTGAGACTCTTCAGTCTGAGCTTCCAGCTCCACCTGGAGTCTCTTCACCTGCTCAGACAACTCTATCTGCCTTCTGTTACCTTCAGTGACTTTTACGTGTAGCTCTTGAAGCTGCATTTCTCTTGCATGCAGATGCACACTTGTCTTCCAACAACCTCTTCACCTTTTGGGTCAGCTCAATACACTTACTTTTCAATGTTTCTGTCACCTTTTCAGTTTGCTCCAACTGCTTGGACAGTGCCCCCATAACTAGCGCATGACTACGTTCCAGCTCCTGGATTTGAGCTTCATATTCTTCAGCTTCTTTGTCCCGGCTCATCTGTAGCTGGATCACCACTTGCGCATGAAGTGCTTCCTGGTTTTCCTTGTAACCCAGTCTGTCTTTCAAGATCTCTGCTTGCTTCTCTGCCCGGCTGCAAGCAGCTTTCTCTATTTCCAGCTCTTCCTTGAGCTGACTTATTTGGTACTCCAAGTCACCATTTTTCTTTGCTAACTGCATTTTCACCTCTGGAACTTGATTCTGCAAAACTGTAGTTTGATTACGTGTCTCTGTAGAAGCTCTTTCTAACTTGCAACATGTCATCTCCGGCTCTTGGTATTTCATATGCAGTTTCTTGCAGTCCTGTTCACACTGCACAGATTTTGCCCCCAGACATACTCTGCGATCAGCCACATCTCTGGCTACATCTCTGAGGTCTTGTATCTCTTCATGAGCTGTTGAAAGCTATCCCTCATACTTATTTTTCTCACTTCTCATCTCTTCTAAGCTCCGTTCACACTGAACATTCTTCTGTTCCAGCAACACCCTGTGTTTAGCTTCCTCCTTAGCCAGTCTCCCAAGGAGCTCATTCTCCTTTAAGAGAGCTGCATTCTCTGCCCTCAGCTGCTCAGCTTCCTGCAGAATACTTTCCTTTTAATTTTAGGAATTTATTTGTCTGCTCCTCTGCTAACAGCCTTTGCCTCTTGGCTTCTTCTCCAAGCAGACACAAGTTGGCCATTTATTTCTCCAACTGTGCATCAAATCTTTTATTAGCAGTTTGCAATGCTTCCGCAAGAAACTTTACGTAAGCTTGCATTGGTGCAAATACCTTCTGGATTTCAAACAAGCGTTCTCTTGCTGTCTCACCCTAGACCTCAGGATCTGCCCTGACAGCCTCACTTGTCTCACTAGCAGCAGCCTTTTTCTTTTTTTTTTTTTTTTGCATCTTTAGTACCATCTGTCCTCTCCCTCTCTCTCCAAAGGCACAGTACTACTACTTCCTGCATTTCTAGTCCTACACACACTATCTTCATTACTTTTTCCCTCTTTCCCTAGAGGTATATTTGCACTGGCTCCCACATGGGCATTGGCTGCACTCCTTACTGCACCCTGTTCACACTGTGGCTTAATGTGGGGAACATTTCTATCCATATCGTACACAAAAAACATCCCACAATCCCCCACACACAGTTCAGGGTTAATTACATTTTTCTGCAACACATTAACAGTATGGTTTTTGGACTTCTTTTCACCCAATGCAGACACTGCAGTTTTCTCGGCATCCTCCTGCAAGGAAAACATTTGGTTATGAAACAATGTCCACACATCACCATCTGCAATAGAGTCCTTGGACAAATCTTCACCAAATGTCCAGTTTTGAGCCATCCTGCACATAAGACTTTCTATTAGTGGCCTCATCACTCCATGGAGTCTTCTCCGGATATCTGTCACAGTCCTTTGGCAGGGACACTTCCTGTTGTGCCCTCAAAACTCTGCAGTCAGCCTCCAACACAGACCAGTGGGGTTTTACTGGCCACTTTGCCACTGGACATCCGTACATGCACCAGTCCATCTGCAAACACCCCCAGCATGGCTTTGTTTGTCTCCCGCACCACCCACCATCTTGACTTCTCAGTCCAACATCACCATATGCAACAAGTTCATTAACTTGCCTCGCAGACGTCCTCTGCCTGGTCCTTCATTGCTCCCACAGCGACAGCAATTTTTCGGCCTCCTGGCCCTTTAAACACTACATGCAGCAGCACTGCTCCCAGCAGACTTCACATGGTGCTCCTGCAGCTTTGTGCGCCACTCCAGATCGTGCCAGCGCATCCTCCACCATATGTGGCAAGTTGGGGTCACTCGCCTCTTATACATGAAAATGGCGCACCACACGTGTAGAAATTCTCCAGAGACGTAGATTTGCTTTAGTTCTGGCTCCTGCCAGCCTTTATTTCACAGCACATAGCATACAAACACAGTTCATGTGTAATCCTGGGTTCACCACCCACTGGGTCACCGTCACTACCCCACCCGGGGTATCTAGAGGGCATCTTCCTCTATCAGACAGGTGACTGACCCAAAACTGTTGCACACAGATCAGGCTCCCAGTTCCTGACGTGGCCTCTCTACCGCTTCCACTGGTCCACACTAGACCCCAGGCTTTCAGCCCTTCCAGCTCACCTGAGCTATAACTTACCCCTTGCTTCCAGCAGGAACTGGCTTTTACACAACCAATTCCTGCCACACCCATCAGGTGTTAACCCTATCTCTTCAGACGTCCTGTCTGAAGCCCTCTATAGGCCCTTCTGTGTACTGCACTACTATAATACATACACACATTAACATATTATATATACATACATACATAAATTAGTTTTTCTATTCCTCACTCCTATGGGTAGTATGTGTCTTTCTCGGGTTCTTTCCGAAAGTCCTGGGAGTTTGGGGGTTCTGTACTTAATCTTGGCTGTTCCTAGTATTACACTCTTCTGGACAGTGTGCTTGGATTTGTGGGAGCCATTCCCCCAGCTTAGGAGTCACAGTCCCATGTGCTCTTACAACCACTGGGACATCTCTCTAGTTTTTCTTTCAGGTCCTGGTACGTCTCCAGCTTCTCTTACTCCTTCTTTCTGATGTTAATCTCTACATCTATCACCACCGCTGTCTTCTGATCCTTGTCAATTACCACAACAGGTGGTTGGTTGACCAGGACTTGTTTGATTCTTATCTGGAAGTACCACGGTATTTTAGCCCTGTTATTCTCCACAACTTTCTGAGGAGTCTCCCATCTGGATTTGGTTGGGTTTAGCTCATACGCTGTGCAGATGTTGCTCTACTCAATGCTCGCTACTTAGTGCCATTCAACGTATGCTGCTCCTGCTTGCATCTTGCCACTATGTGTTGGACTGTCTCTGAGGCCTCTCTGCACCTTGGATCCTGTCTAGTGTGGTAGATCCCTGCTTCTGTAGATCTGGTGCTTAGTGCCTGTTCTTGTACTGCTATGATCAGTTCCTCAGTGCTCATGTAGCTGGTCTGCATGTCTGCCATGTGCCATGCTGGCAATTCCACTCTATCAGTCTTAACAACCTTGCCTCTCTTTACTACCATACAGCCACTCATCTTCAGTCCAAATGGCAACCCAATGTACTCACTGTAGGTCTGTGTTAGGTGGATCTGCGAGTCAGGGTCTCATTTTCTCTTATAGCATACAGCTTGATGTCATCCATGCAGAGGAGATGGCTGATGGTAGTTCCACTATTGAACTTCTATCCCTATCCATTGCAATATCCATCTTATGATTATCTGGCTGATGAGCGCTTTCTACATCAGATGGCCAAACTTTCAAAAAAGCATGACATAGTGATTATGGGAGACTTTAACTATCCAGATATTTGTTGGGAATCTCTCTCAGGTAAAAGTAATGGATCCAACAAATTCTTATCTGCTCTTGCTGACAATTTTATCTTCCAAAAGGTGCAAGAGAAAACAAGGGGATCTGCTAACTTGGACCTAATTCTTACCAACAGGGAGGAAATGGTTGAGGAAGTAAGGGTGGCTGGGACCTTAGGAGGCAGTCATCATGCTATCCTTGAATTTTGGATAAAAAGGGGAGGAAGACCTGAGAAAACCCAGACCTCTATCTAGGTTGGATTTCCAAAAGGCAGATTTTAATGAGCTCATGAAGAGGGTAGGAAGAATCTAATGGCTGGATGTTCTTAAGGACAGAAATGTCCAAGTACGTTGGGAAATATTGTGAAACGAGATTCTCAAAGCACAATCGTTAACAATCCCTAAAAGAAGGAAGAATGGGAAGCATTTAAAGAGACTAGGATGGATAAACACAGAACTTGCACACATGTTAAAAATAAAGAAAAATGTGTTTATCAAATGGAAGGAGGGTGGAATATCTAAAGAAGAAAATAATGCAGTCTGCAGAAACTGTAGGGCAAGTGTCAGAAAAGCTAAAGCTAATAATGAATTGAAGCTTGCAACAGAGGGCAAAAGCAATAAAAAGCAAAATAAAAGTCAAAGATGCTATTCGATGCTTACAAGATGAAAATGTTGACTTAGTTAAGAATAATGTTGAGAAGGTCGAACTTTTAAATTCCTATTTTGTATCTGGTTTTTCTCAGAAAGTAGATGGAACATCAACTGATCTTCCATGTGTTACTGGGGGAATAAAAGAATGCAGGCTATCTATAAACAAAGAGATGGTTGACTTAAATGAATTCAAGTCTCAAGGTCCAGATGACTTACATCCTAGGATACTAAAGGAAGCAGCAGAGGTAATTGCTGAATCACTCGTCATAATCTTTAAAAATTCCTGGAGAACAGGAGAAGTCCCAGAAGGTTAGAAAAGGGCAAATGTTGTGCTTATCCTCAAAAAAGAGAAGAAGGTGGATCCAGGAAACTACCGGCCTGTGAGCCTGACTTCTATACCGGGAAAGAGCTTTGAACAAATTATTAAACAGCATGTATGCAAGCACTTGGATAAAAATGGAGTAATTAACCAGAGCCAGCATGGGTTTGTAACAAACAAGTCATGCCAGACGAATCTAATTTCCTTCCATGACAGAATCACCGACTGGGTTGATCAGGAATATGCAGTATAGTATATCTTGACTTTAGTAAAACATTTGACAAAGGATCTCATACCATCCTTATTGAAAAAAATGACCAAATATGGGATCAACAAGGCAACTGTTAGGTGGATACACAACTGGCTGAGTGATCGTACTCGAAGAGTGGTCACAAATGGCTGCACATCGAAGTGGAAGAATGGATCAAGTGGGGTACCACAAGGCTCTGTCCTAGGCCCAGTATTGTTCAATATTTTTATAAATGATCTGGAAGAGGGAGTTGATGGGAAACTGATCAAATTTGCTGACGACACAAAGCTAGGAGGGATAGCTAACACTAGGGAAGAGAGATAAAGCATTTTAAAAAATCTAGAAAAGCTTGAACAGTGGGTGGCGACTATCAAAATGGTATTTAACAAGGAGAAATGTAAAGTCCTACATCTGGGCAAGAAAAATTAAAAAAAGCACATACGGAATGGGAGGAATTGGACTAAGCAGCAACACATGTGAAAAAGACTTGGGTATACTAATAGATTACAGACTGAACATGAGTCAACAATGTGATGCAGCAGCCAAAAGGGCAAACACAATTCTAAGATGTATTAAGAAAAGCATAGAGTCTAGATCACATGAGGGAATTATCCTTCTCTACTCTTCCTTCGCCAGACCTCATCTGGAATACTGTGTCCAGTCCTGGGCACCACACCATAAAAAAGACATAGACAAACTGGAGCAAGTTTAGAGAAGAGTAACCAAGATGGTGAGCGGTCTGCAAATCATGTCCTATGAGGAACGGTTAAAGGATCTGGGAATGTTTAGCTTGCAAAAAAAGAAGGCTGAGAGGAGACTTAATAGCCGTCTAAAAATATCTGAAGGGCTGTCACAGTGTGGATAGATCAGCCCTATTCTCATTTGCACAAGGAAAGATTTGAATCAATGGGATGAAACTGAAAGGGAGGAGACACAAATTAGATGTTAGAAAAAACTTTCCGACAGTGAGGGTGATCAATGAGTGGAACAGGTTGCCACGGGAGGTGGTGAGTTCTCCTTCAATGGAAGTCTTCAAACAGAGGCTGGACAAATATCTGCCTGGGATGATTTAGTGAATCCTGCATTGAGCAGGGGGTTGGACCCGATGACCCTGGAGGTCCCTTCCAACTCTACCATTCTATGATTCTGTGGTCTCTCCCGAGATGCTTGGTTCAAGTCAGGGCTCTGGCTGGGCCACTCAAGGACATTCACAGAGTTGTCCCTCAGTCCCTTCTGTGTTGTCTTGGCTGTGTGCTTAGGGTCATTGTCTTGTTGGAAGCTGAAGCTTCTGTCCAGCCTGAGGTCTCTTGTGCTCTGCACCAGGTTTCATTAAGAATATCTCCGTACTTTGCTCTATTCAACTTTCCATCAACTCTGATTGGTCTCTCTATCACAAATGTTGAAAAACACCCCCCGCAGCATGATGCTGCCACCACAATAGCTAGCTGTAGGGATGGAATTGGGCAGGTGATGAGTAGTACCTGGTTTACACCAGACAGAACGCTTAGAATTAAGGCCAAAAAATTCAATCTTGGTTGCATCAGACTGGAGAATCTGGTTTCTCACAATCTGAGTGTCCTTTAGTTGCTTTTTTTTGCAAACTCCAGATTGGCTTTCATGTGTTTTACTGAGTAGAGGGTCAGATTGGTGGAGTGCTGCAGTGATGGACAGATATGCCCATTCGGCTCATGTATGGTTTAATCTGCAGCATTTCTGAATAAACGTACTTAGATATTTGGCTTAGAGCTCTGCTAAAATGGAGCTCTGAGTCAAAGAGGCGGGCCGTGCCAGCTCTCCCCACCCGCAGCATCAAGACCGACAGCCCTCTTCCTATACACAAGCAGGGAGAGGAGCTGTCAGTCTTGACAATGAGAGAGGAGAGAATCTGATTCGGCACATGTCTTTGACTCGAGAGCTCTGAGTCAAACTTTTAAGTATAATTTTTCTGAAATGCCTAAAAAGAAACCTACACCACCTGGGAGCTGGAATAGATTGCTGGAATAGTTTACACCAGTTTCTGGCATAAATTATAATTTTATTTAAATTTTTAAAATGGAGCAGCCAAGCCCCATCCCAAAAAGCCACGCCAATCTTTGCACGCCAAGAAGCTTGCACCAAAATGTATTACTTTTACTTTCCATTTAGAAATTCCAATCAGATTTAGTCAGAATCAACAATCCAAAATAGTAACCATACAATGTGCAGAAAAGATTGTAGACCTGTACCACGATAATATATCGGCACCATCACCACATATCATGTTGCATCATACAATACATTAATAAATCCTACAAATAACGATGCAATGCATCTAAGGTATCAAATCTTTATTGAAATTTATACATACATATATGTTGCAAATGGGTATCACAGTAGGGAAAAAACACCATCTCACTCTGTAAAAAGGGATGATTAGACTAGGGAACATGATTTTTGTTGACTTAGATCTTACACTTGTTTTTAACTATCTTTTGGCTTCTGAATCCAAAAATGATACCAGTTTTTCTCTACACATTAACTTTTTAAGATTCACAATAACCTCCATTTTTCTCAAAAGCAATATAAAATGTACATAAAAAGGAACATAAAAAATTACCTGAATATAATGTTTAAAGTTATCTTGTCCATACAAAGGATATATTTCATATCAAATTATGAGCAAGTAGTAGCAGTTAAGCTAAAAATGTACACATAGCTTTTCCTAGAGTGTTCAATCCGTGGACAATCTTGCCTGATGCTCCAATAATAGTTGGCCATCGTGTGTACATCCCATCTAACCCTAATACCATTCCTTCATGACCTTCAAATCTTGGTAGAAATCATTCACCTTGCTTATTACTGTCCACACAAAGATTTTCCAGGAAGTTATCAAGATGGCTGTGCAGAAAATACACCTTGATGCTCATGTTGCATTAAGCATTTTGTAGCTCTCCAAGAGTTTCTGCACAATTTCTGTGTAATTCTTTGCTTTCTTATTTCCAAAAAAAGTCATTAACAATGTCTTTAAATGCTAACCAAGCATTCTTTTGGAGTCCTGACATTTTGCCGATGAAATGTTCACCTTTAATGAATTGCCCAATTTGTGAACCATCAAGCACACCGGCTATTATTTTTTTCAAATGAAAGGCTAGGAAATGCCAAAATTACGTACTTGAAACAGTCTCCTTCAGTTGGCAAAGTTTTAACAAGTTGTTTCATGAGGCCTAGCTTCATATACAGACGTGGGAATATAATGTTCTGTCACCAAGTGGCTCATATAGAATTTTTGGATCAGCAGCTTTGAGGTCAGATCTTGGAGGCCAATTCCACCCAATGTTTCTCACACGCTCTGCTGTCCCACATGCACATATAACAGGAATACTTGGTGTATCTGTGTTGCTCACCAAGAAGGAAGCGTACCATTTTAAGGTCAACACAGATGATCCAATTATGTTTGTGATATCGCAACAACTCAATGACTCTCTTTATGTTTCCATATTCTTCACGAACAGAAACTGAATGGCCATTTAAGGCTGCAGCAAATTGCCAGTGTGAAGGACGACATACTTTAAGCTCCGCTTAGAGCTATCGATGAACAGTGACCATTCAGTTGAGTTATAGATTGGGTTTCCCAATTCTTCCATTAAACCATGTATGTTACGGTAATACACAGAGCCACTGTCACTTCTAAAGTATTGCAGAAATGCTAATTCTCTGCATTAAAAGTAGGATACCTTTGTTCCTTTTCCAAGCAAGTTTTTTTTTAATGCACTCTTGATGCTAGGAGTTCTGAAGCCATTTTTGATAGTCCCAAGTCTCATATCAAATCATTCAGCTCATGCTGATCAAATCTCTTCTGAAATAAGTCATCTTCAATTCCAAAATCTTCATCATTGCTGTCATTTAGTTCTTCACCATAATCATGTTCTTCAAGAGGATAGGTCAATAAAAACTGGCACTGGGATTTCTGCTGAATGAGACACTGGCCGTATAACTGATGGTAGACTAGGATACTTTGTTACATTTAGGTTTCTTGTTATATCCTGAGGTTTTCACAATACAAAAGTAACAGTCACTGGAATGATCTCTTGGCTCTGGCCAAATCGTAGGTATACCGAATTGCAACTTATCACGCGTTCCCTTCGTCCACATCCGTAAACTCTCGACACACTGCTTGCACATCTTGTGAGGGGCCCAAGACCTATCTTGACCACCAAGTTTAACTTTAAAATATGCAAAATAGGCTTACTTGACAAATGCGCTGATGTTCGCCCTTTGATTGGGAATGGTCAAACTGCCACAGATACAGAAAAAGGTTATCAGGGCTGTTTAGACAACGAGATATGGCAGATGCAGACATGATCTGAAGGAAAGGAAATAAGTGAGTAAATAAAATAAAATTTTGCCAATTCACTATATAGAGCAGCACACAACTCCTCACCACACTGTCGTACATGAACTAAATAGCCTAGAAAAATAATAACCTGTCGCTGGTCATCCTCCCACGCAAGGTAGGTTTGCTCTCGGCCAATAGGAGAACACTAATGCTCCTCTCGACCCAGGCTCGAGTAATCACACTGCTTAAAGGGGTTGTCCCGCGCCGAAACGGGTTTTTTTTTATTTTTTAACCCCCCCCCGTTCGGCGCGAGACAACCCCGATGCAGGGGTTAAAAAAACAACCCGCACAGCGCTTACCTGAATCCCAACGGTCCAGCGTCTTCATACTCACCTGCTGAAGATGGCCGCCGGGATCCTCTGTCTCCGTGGACCGCAGGGCTTCTGTGCGGTCCATTGCCGATTCCAGCCTCCTGATTGGCTGGAATCGGCACGTGACGGGGCGGAGCTACACGGAGACGGCATTCTGCACGAGCGGCCCCATAGAAGACTGCAGAAGACCCGGACTGCGCAAGCGCGGCTAATTTGGCCATCGGAGGGCGAAAATTAGTCGGCTCCATGGGAACGAGGACGCTAGCAACGGAGCAGGTAAGTATAAAACTTTTTATAACTTCTGTATGGCTCATAATTAATGCACAATGTACATTACAAAGTGCATTATTATGGCCATACAGAAGTGTATAGACCCACTTGCTGCCGCGGGACAACCCCTTTAAGAGAAGTTGTGGTCAAAAAAACCTGACGTGATAGAATGAAAACGAATGCATTTTTTAAATCAGCATGCCCATTTTAGTCTAAATCACCTGAAAAACCGAAGTCAACAAAAATTTTGTTCAAAATTGTTCCCCGGTGTTATTGGCTTTCAGGCCTAGAATGACAGTATTTTTCAAACAGCGTGGTTTGAGAACTGCTCATGTGCTGCTGTAGTGAAAATGTATCACGAGTGGACAAATGGTAACATTGGGAAAAACCAACATGGAAACTGCGGAACAGCACGTGCTATTGATGTGAGAGGTGAACGTTGGCTATGGAGGGCTGATTGATACGCTACAGTGGAGCAGCACACCGTGAAAATGTAAAATCAAAGGAGCAATCATGGCTGGGATGGCTGATGGTCGCTTCAGTGCCCGCCAGTCGTCCCGAGTAAAAGGGGCTTTATTTATTATTAATATAGTCAGTCAGAATGTAGTTTGCACCTTGTCCCCATTTGTGTGATTGCATATATTCTGTGACTAGTGCAGCAGAATATTATGGCGCTATATAAAAAGTGGTCAATAAATAATATAGTTGTGAAATCCTAAACTCCTACCTCGTCTACGTGTAGGATCAGTAGATGGGTGCAGCATCCTCCTGTGCTAGAATAACCCGGTGCTATGTAATAGTATCTTCTATGTTCTACTTGTGTTTCCATTGTGTAGATGCTGTGTCCTCCCCCTCCGCAGTTTTCCAGTCTTGATTCATGTTGTCTCCATCCCTCCCACTCAACTTGAGGAATGCAAACAAAAGTCTGTCCTTGAATCAAGTGCAACTAATTCATCTACTCGCGGATTAGTAACACCGCACGTCTTATAGATCTAACGAATGTACAGAGAATAACATCCATGTGCTCTATGTAGTATAGAAAGTGGCCATCTACTCAGGCCTCAGTGAACGCAATGCTATTATATTTGCGCACGCAATATTCAGAGAAAAGAACCAATTGATTTCAATAGCTTCGTTCTCATTTCTGTAATTTTGCATTTTACGCGTGAAGAAAATATAGGACTGCACTATTTTCCTGCGTATTTGCGCACCAAGGGCTCTGTAGGAGTCTATGGGAGGTGCACAGATGCACTCCATATGCGCAATATGCTGTGCAATTCAATGAAAAAAAAGAACACATCTGAACTTAAACTAAATAGCCTTTTAAATCATGGCAGGGGTAGGGGGTGGGGTCGTACTCGCATGTGAACAGGCCTGCGTGTTCAAAACGTACAGTACTATGTGCGCAAATCTGCCTTGTTCACTGTGCAAATATGTTGTGCTTATAATGTCATCTGTGATACGTCAGTATTACGGATCTGTTACAGATGTGTTACAATACGCTTGTCCATAACTGGCCTTAAAAAGACTTTGTCGGCTTCTATGAGCCCCATTTACTAAAGATATGGGCTCACAGGAGTTTGGGGTGGTTTGTCTGGGGATGTTACTCTTATACTTCCCTTACTCCCTGTTCCACCACAAGGCTGCTGCTCCTTGTATACAGCGGACTACTTAAGTGCACGCAATGACAGGAGTAGCCCACTTCTTTATAGGCACTCACATAAGTTGTCGTCTTTTAGCAGCGGCTTTGCATGCGGACAGCGGAGGAATGGCGAGTATAAGGCCCAATGTCCAGAGGCAAAATAGAATTAGCAAATCTGCGAAGGTGTCGCGCACGGGTGAGCCGCACACATAGGGAATCATTGGACACCCGCAGGTAATTAAATACCTGCGGATGTCATTTTTCCCTGGCACATGGCTCATACGTGTGGGGAAAACACTGGCAGCATGCTCCATTTTGTGCAGGTCTCCTACGCGGACGGCTCCCGCAGCTTCCATTGAAGCCTATGGAAGCCGTCCGGTCCCACGGCACACCCACAGTTATATTTGTGCTGTGCCGCGGTACCGCGGTAAAGCAGTTCAAAAGAAAAAAACATTGCACGGCGCATGCGCACAGCACACTGCCGGCGTGCTGAGCACATCTGCCGGGCCGAAGAGAGAAGATTCAGCCACGACAGAGGGCAGATCCGCAGCGTCAGGAGAGTTGAGAATAATCGATTTTGAGGCCTCATGTATGCGAGAAAGGAGGGACCTGCTGTGGGATTCTGCATGGAGAATCCGTGTGGGCCCGAATTTCCCGTGGGCATGAGACCTTAGAGTGTCATCCCTGGACACAGAGCCCCAACTTATCTGAGACCATACTTTTGGCTTATGGGGCTCAGAGTAGCTGACAGAGTCCCTTAAACCCTTATCACCACAGGATATACATTTACATCCTGGGTGTGCAGGGTTTATGTGGAGATTGATCACGAGCAGATCACACTGGTTGAGTGCAATTATGCTGATCACAGCTGTCAACCCTTTAAATACCGCGATCGTTGTTCGAGAGTCCCGCACAACCCCCCATGATAAAATTGTGGGGTGTAATTTAGTTGTCATGCCAAGGCTGCTAAGAATACCTAGCAAGGTATGTCTGTGACATGTCTTGATAGACTGCCAGTTAAAGTATGCTATAATGTAATACTGTGGTATTACATTATACTGTATGAGCGATCAAACGATCGCAAGTTCAAGTTCCCAAGGGACTAAAAAAATGTAAAAATAAGTGAACAGGTTTTATTAATTATTGGAAAAAAGTAAAGATATTAAAAGTAAAGATATTAAAAGTTAATACCTTTTCCCCTATTAATAATAAAATCAATAAATAAAAGCCTATTTGGTATTGTTGCATTCGTAAAAATCCAGCAAATCAAAGTTCCACATTATTTGTTCTGTATGGTGAACGTCTGAAAAAACAATACAGAATGCTAGAATTGCACTTTTTTGGTCACCTCGTCTCCATGTAAAAAAAAGTAATGAAAAAGCCATATGAACTCCAAAATGGAACCAATAGAAACTACAGGACGTCCCACAAAAAAAAACGAGCCCTCACACAACTATCTTGACGCAAAAAAAAAAAGATATGACTGTCAGAAGATGGCAGCAGAAAATAATGTAATTTTATTTTTTAAAAGTAGTACAGCAAAAGAAAAAGTACATACATCTAGTATCGTCCCATAGAAGGAAAGCATCATGTCAATTTTGCCGCAATGTGTACGTCATGAAACTAATACCCCACAAATATGACGGAATTGTGTTTTTTAATTTCACTCCACATAGATATTTTTTAAAGTTTTCAGTACATTATATGGTACATTCAATAGTACCATTGAAAAATACAACTTGTCCCGCAAAAAGCAAGCCCTCAGAGAGCTACATCCATAGAAAAATAAGAGTTAGGATTTTTTTTAAAGTGGGGAGAAAAAACTGAAAATGAAAAAAAGGGCTGCAGCCTTAAAGGGTTATAATTAGAGATGAGCGAGTATACTCGGTTCGGGTGTTTTTGCACTTGAGCAACACTTTTTCCAAGTAACTGACTACTCGGATGAAAAGATTCGGGGGGCGGCATGGTGGAGCAGGGGGGAGCAGTGGGGAACAGGGGGGAGCTCTCCCCCCCCCCCCCCCACTCCCTTCTGCTACCCCCCAGCGCCCCCTGAATCTTTTCGTCCGAGTAGTCAGTTACTCGGAAAAAGCGGTGCTCGAGTGCAAAAATACCCAAACCGAGTACGCTCGCTCATCTCTAGTTATAATCTATGGACATCACTGTATCTGTGTGTACTTCCAACTTCATAATGAAACATGCAGAGGAATTTTTATGCAATATTCCATTAGATGCTCTATTATGAGTATATTCTCCTAGGAATAATACGGGTTTATAATATGGATGCCATACGTATGTAATGTGTTTTTCAGGAGCCATTGACTTCTATGGTATGTGGAGCAGTGCCATCTTAATGCATGGCCTGATGGGCACTAGCCTGAGGGCCCCACAAGAATTGGGGCCCATACTAATCTATGTATGTTAACATTTCAATGCACCTTGCATCATATATGAAAATGTTGTGTGGCGGGATTTGAACTTGGCTCCATCAATTTTGCCTGTGCATTCGTGCATGAAAATAGCGCATATTGAACTAATTAATTTAATTACCCACTTCCATCGATGGGAGCATGCTTAAGTGTTTTTTTGCACGTGCAAAAGTCAGCGAAACATGTAATTGTGCGTCCATATACGGAACGCCCATTGTGCGAATATGTGGAGCAAATGCACGCGTACATGCGCTTATGCACATGGGACACCGACCTAAAGAATGCTACTTATGGTAAGAGCTGGGATCCCTGCAGGCTGATTGGACTGACGGGGTCAGGAGAGATAGTAACACAACTATATTTGTGTAGGTATTTGCTCAAACAAAATTTACGCACGCAATTTGCAGTGAATAGAATCCATTGATTTCTATGGGTTCAGTCACTAGCGCGTATTTTGTGTGCAATTCCATCGCACAAAAAAAAAACAACTCAGTATGTTGTTTTTTTTCCTGCACATTTGCTCTGGGAAATACAACATATGAAATTAATTAAGCTAATTAGACATTTCAATGTACTGGATCGTGACTGTGGGTATTTTGGCGCACACAAAAAGTACAGGATAAAACGCAGTTGAATACGCAAATACACAATGCCCGATGTGCACGAATGTGGCACAAATATGGCGCAAATACACATCTGCTCCTGTGAATCCAGCCTAAGCCAAGCAATAGAGGGTTATCCCAACCAGTATGATCTGTGGTCTTTACTGCTACAATGGCTGAAGAGTAAAATAACCTTTTACTGTCTTATCACAACTACATTGTCCGCAAACATCTTAAAGGAGAACCGCCCCCTTTACAGACAGAAGAGTTTAAACCACAAGACATGTTTTCTTGGGGTGAGGGTGTCTGCAACAAACAGGAACTTGTCTCAGACTGTCAGCAAAAGAGTCGTGCACAGCAAGCCAGCAGGTGACACGGGATGACATGGCGGCGGCGCAACTCACGGTCATGCAGAAGAGGAAAATCAAGAATTTAGTAGTATAAGGACTCATGACCACGGCGGGTCAGATTCCACTACAGGCTCCCGCAGCCGAGGACCCTGCTTACAGGTCCGGGTCTTCTTTTTTCTGTACTGCGGATGTGTGCGGGAGCGTCGGCCGGCGCACATGTGCGGTAGTTTGTTTCTTTATCAAACTCCTGCTTTCCCGCGGAATGGACATTGCGAAAAGGCACACAGATCGGGCGGCTTCCATTGGGTTAAATGGAAGCCGTCTGTGTGGGAACCGCACTGAAATAGAGCATGCTGCGTTTTGATTTCCACACCCAAATGTCCGTAAATCAAACCCGCATACTTCAGTTCAGTGACGGACGCCCATACTTCCCTATGGGCAGCTTAAACCACGGATTCCGCACTTCTAATCTGCCCGTGGACATTGGGCCTAAGATAGTTGTTATGTTACCAATTTACAATATTTTTCCCAGATTTTCACTTCATTAAGGCCAAGCTCACACGAATATATCTGAATTGTAAATGTACGCGAGTATAATACGTGGTACATCGCGGAATTCCAAATACATTGATTTTTGGTGTTACACTCACACTAGCATTTCTACATTGTGTATAATACGCAAGTAAAAAACGAACGCAGCATGTTCTATTTGACAGCGTATGATGTGCAATAAAGCCCTATTATTCTCTATGGGTGTATAATAAACACTGTGCATATACAATTACATTGCGTCTGTGTGACGTTTATTTGCAATGTTGCTAAGGAACAGAGCAGGAGATGAAAAATGCAAAATAGGAAGACTGCGCATGACAGTGTGCATGATATACGCTGTCATGCGCGATAATACGCCGGCCCAGAAAGCGGTAAAATGCTGTTACATACGCAGCTTTTTACCACATGCTCGTGTGAGCCCGGCCTAAGGCCGCCTGCAGACGGCCGGGTTGGGTCCCGCTGCAAGAGACCCAACCCGAGTCCCTGCAGGGACCTGCGCGGCACTCACCTCTCTCGCGGCTCCAGCTCTTTGATGTGCCGACTGCCGTATGCGCATGCGCAGAGCGGAGCCAGCGGCCGGGGAGTGCCGCACAGAAATGGAGCATGCCGCGATTTATTTGCCGCGCATGATTTCATGCGGACAAATCATGGCTGTCTGCCTAGGATTGCAATCCTATGGCAGCTTCCAGGGGCGGAAATTCTGCGGGAAATCCCACCACGGAATTTCCGCCCGTGTTCAGGGGGCCTAGCTCTACTCCAAGCGTGAATTCACATATACGATAGAGTCACAAAGTGTGTCGCCTCTTGTACTAATCCAGGGGGGTGGGGCGCAGAAAAGTAGGCCGGGGCCACACTCTTCTGAAAGCTTTTTAGAAGAGAAGAGAATTTGTTCTTGTTGCCCATAGCAACCAATAACAGCGTAACTTTCATTTTACCTCAGCAGTAAAAGAAATAGCAACCAATCACAGGGCAGCTTTCATTTTACCTCAGCTGTGTAATGAATGAAAGCTGCGCTGCGATTGGTTGCTATGGACAACAGGGACAGATTTTCTTTCTCTCATAAGAGCATGGTGCCGACCTAGTTTTCCGTGCCCCACCCTGTAGTACGCAGCACAGATGGAAAGAAATTCCTGCAGCATCTGAAAGATTACAATCCTAAACGGCCGTCCTCCATAACCCACAACTATATGGGACACATTTAACTTGTCCAGGATTTGTTGCATCGCTGTCAGATGTTAATGGCTGCATGTTTCACATTGTTTGTAAGCGAAGATTGAGAACAGATATTGTATGATACGTGGAAATGGTGTCTTCTATGGAGGACGTATTGTCTGCATTTTATTCTGATATTCTAGTAAGGATTTTAACTTTTAAAGTGACCCTCCGGACCTGGACACACAAGTATGGCCGCCCCAGCTTCTACGACTACCTGGTGTTTACCATGCATTAGTATGCATGATTAGCCTAAGAGCTGCTTCACATGGGTGAATGTGTTTTTGTGCACACCTCAGCACACCGTATTTACGCTATACACAAGGCTTTTTTGCATGCGTATCAGCATATTTTACTGTACTTCTGTGGCCTGCCCGGGCACCAAATGTATCACCCATAGAACATATAAGGAACATCTGGGATGCCAACTTCTACAGCCTCAGAGTTTCTACGATCTAGAGGCTCAGTTACAGCAAATGTGGAGCGATATGCTGCAGGATACCATACAGAACCTGTATGCCTCCATTTCTGCCCGTGTCACATCTTGTATACAAGCTAGAAGCGGTAACAACAGGGTACTAGACCCTCCATGCCAGCCCTTATCACATCTTACATCCAGGCTAGTGGCGGTAGAACAGGGTACTAGAGCCTCCATGCCCGCCCATATCACATCTTACATGCAGGCTCGAGGTGGTATAACTGGGTACTAGATCCTCCATGCCCGCCCATATCACATCTTACATGCAGGCTAGTGGCGGTACAACAGGGTACTAGAGCCTCCATGCCCGCCTGTATCACATCGTACATCCAGGCTAGAGGCGGTACAACAGAGTACTATATCCTCCATGTTCGCCCGTATCACATCTTACATCCAGGTTAGTGGCGGTACAACAGGGTACTAGGGCCTCTACACCTACCTGTATCACATCTTACATCCAGGGTAGAGGCAGTAAAACAGGTTACTAGAGTCTCAATGCCTGCCCGTATCACATCTTGTATCCAGGCTAGTGGCTGTACAACAGGGTACTAGAGCCTCCATGCCCGCCCGTATCACATCTTTCATGCAGGCTAGTGGCGGTACAACAGGGTACTAGATCTTCCATGTCCGCCCGTATCACATCTTACATCCAGGTTAGTGGCGGTACAACAGGGTACTAGGGCCTCCATACCCGCCCGTATCACATCTTACATCCAGGCTAGAGGCGGTACAACAGGGTACTAGAGCCTCCATGCCTATCAGTATCACATCTTGTATCCAAGCTAGAGGCGGTATAGCACAGTACTGGAGCCTCCATGGCTGCCAGTATCACATCTTACATCCAGGCTAGAGGTGGTACAACAGGGTACTAGAGCCTCCATGCCCGCCCGTATTACATCTTGTATCCAGGCTAGTGGCTGTACAACAGGGTACTAGATCCTCCATGTCCGCCCGTATCACATCTTATATCCAGGTTAGTGGCGGTACAACAGGGTACTAGGGCCTCCATACCCGCCCGTATCACATCTTACATCCAGGGTAGAGGTGGTACAACAGGGTACTAGAGCCTCCATGCCTATCAGTATCACATCTTGTATCCAAGCTAGAGGCGGTATAGCAGAGTACTGGAGCCTCCATGGCTGCCAGTATCACATCTTACATCCAGGCTAGAGGTGGTACAACAGGGTACTAGGGCCTCCATGCCCGCCCGTATCACATCTTACATGCAGGCTAGTGGAGCTACAACAGAGTACTAGGGCCTCCATGTCCGCCCGTATCACATCTTATATCCAGGCTAGAGATGGTACAACAGGGTACTAGAGCCTCCATGCCCGCCCGTATCACATTTTATATCCAGGCTACAGATGGTACTAGAGCCTCCCTTCAAGGGGTCAGTTTTGCACAATAAATGATGCATTTGCTCTGATACTGTAATTACTTTTATCAACATCACAACTTCTTCTAGGGGAAGGATTGTTATATATATATTTATATATATAGTTTATTAGTGGGAGCGAATGAAACTATTTAGAAACACACTGAAAGGAAGCCATGCAAGTCTAATAATCTTTCCCTGTAAAGAGTTGTGAAAGACAAATAACGGGTAACATTCCTAGGTGTCACACCAGCAGCTACTTGCTGACTCACTCATATTTCAGCAGCTCTAAACAGGAAGCCGAAACTCCAACCACAGACATATGATCTCTGTTACTTCATGAGGTCAAGGAAATCTGCACAGAACATAAGGAGCGAGCATCTTACTGCTAAATCATGACGGAAAATAAGGCTGTTTTAGTAATGGTAATACACTGGGACCTCTTTTGGTTTTCTATTGGGCCCCCCTCAGTTGCAGCAGGTTTGGAGTGAACTATTGGGATAGTGTATGATTTGGGCTCAGCTCCATTGAAGTGAATGAGAGCTGAGCTGCAATACCAGACAAAATCCACGGACAAGGATGGCCCTGTGTTTGGAAAAAAGTAGCCTTGCTTTTCTAAAGGAGCCTGGACAACTGCTTTAATCATGGGTCAAGTAGCCAAATTTAAAAATATTGGGGAAGATTTACTAATGCTAACATTTAGAAAGAATGGGATCTATTTATAACGCCCTGGGTGCCAGGATTATGGCGTCCAAAAGTCAAAATTTTGGTGAATGTTGCAAAGTGTTGGCAGATGAGAAAAATCAATTAAAGGGGTTGTCCCGCGCCGAAACGGTTTTTTTCTTTTTTTTTCCACCCCCCCCCCCCTTCCCCCGTTCGGCGCGAGACAACCCCGATGCAGGGACTTTAAAAAAAAACCGCACAGCGCTTACCTGAATCCCCGCGCTCCGGTGACTTCTTACTTACCGGTTGAAGATGGCCGCCGGGATCTTCTCCCTCGGTGGACCGCAGGGCTTCTGTGCGGTCCATTGCCGATTCCAGCCTCCTGATTGGCTGGAATCGGCACGTGACGGGGCGGAGCTACACGGAGCCGGCATCCTGCACAAGCGGCCCCATTGAGAAACGAAGAAGACCCGGACTGTGCAAGCGCATCTAATTTGGCCATTAGACGCCGAAAATTAGGTGGCTCCATGGAAACGAGGACGCTAGCAATGGAGCAGGTAAGTGAAAAACTTCTTATAACTTCTGTATGGCTCATAATTAATGCACAATGTACATTACAAAGTGCATTAATATGGCCATACAGAAGTGTATAGACCCACTTGCTGCCGCCGGACAACCCCTTTAAGATGCTTGCCCCTCTTGCATCTGCCACTCATAGCCGGGCACATTGTCTACATAGTAAAGTAGTCTAAGAAAGTCTTAGTAGTCTAAGTAAATAGGCCCCTATAAACTTAGACCAGGCAGTCCACAATGTGCACCATTTATCATAGAGGCTCATGCTGGATGATAATTCTGGGTATATCTTTAAAAACACTTGACTACCTTTTCACAATGCATTGGTTGGCTTACTTCGTGTCAAGATTTGGGGTACGTTGGTGCATTCTAAGCCATGCGCCTTTCAAGTTAAGCTACACCTTTACTACAGTGAGGCAGGGGGTATAATATATCTCCTTGTGGACAGCACCACAGGTGTGTAGGGAGTCTCATAAACCTTGCTTCCTGAAAAAAAAAGCTATACAAATGAGTGATAAAATATTCCTTCAGGGCCGGCCTAATGTTAGATGGCACCCTGTGCAAAGTTTTTGACACAGCACCCCCTACACCTGTTATAAGAGAAAAAAAATTATATATATTACACTGATGAATAGACTGTATGTACTTGTGCAAGCAGCAAGGTAGCACCATACCCAAACCAGAACAGCTCAGTAAAGAAATACAGTACCAGTACCAAGCTCAGTGAATATATACTGCATCAGAACAAAGCAGTGAATACAGTCCCAGAACCAAGCTCATAATAGAAGTACAGCACCAGAGCTGTACAATACTTAAACACAGTACCAGAGCTGAGCTTATAACCTGATTAAACATATGTGCACACTGTACCCTATAAAAAGTTATTATATATTTTGGTGTAGGTGTATCTGTAAAACAACCTTTATACATCCTCTGTCCCACACCACTACCTGAACCAGAGGCGTAACTTGAAGCTCCTGGGCCCTAATGCAAAACTTGTAACCTCCCTATATGGAGAAAAGGGTCCTTATGGGCCCCCTAAGGCTCCTGGGCCTGGGTGCAACTGAATCCCCTATAGTTACGCCATTGATCTGAACCACTATTGCCCCCACTTGTGACCACATGGGCAACACTTAGCTAAGGCTGGCCATGTAATCCTCCACAGCGCTACCTATTGGACTGTAGCTACACTACGAGTAAATATCCAACACTAAGCTCAGCGACAGACTCGGCTCTTAAACCCTATGTAAATAATTCCTGAGAGCATCTTTAAGTGGATCACGTTCTGGAGTATTCATGGTTCAGGAAGAGATTAACTTCAGCCGTCTAATTCTCTCCGGATGGTTCTGCTGCGGCCTTACTATTCTATTCTTTCTGTAAGTGGATGGAATATGACACTCCAGGCTGTGCGCTAAATGGGGGGAAATATATGACATCATCTTCTAAAAAGAAAAAAAGCTGAATCATTAGAAGTGCAATGCAGAGCATATGTTAACTCTCGCTGCCACATCAACATTTAGGGCGCCGTCTTCATGCAGTTAATGTCGAACACTGGCACGATCCCACAGCTCAGTGTAGGGTATTAACCTATTCTACAGCTCTGAAGCCAGGAAATCAAAAAAGTAGGTATAAGGAGTCATGCAAACTGCAGAGCCAGTCCCTACCAGCTCCACTGTATTATAGGATTTTTTCCTAGAAGCAATGATTGTACAGGAGAACAGCAAATGATACAAGTGCAACTTGGAACTTATGAAGTTATGAGATGGCCGTCTCCATGAGGCCTAGGTTGTTGGTCAAGGCTTTTGGCAAGTTGTGTTTTAGCTAGATTTGTATCTGGGGAAGATTGTCCTCTTCCCACTTCAAACTTTGAAAGAAAAATTTTTATAAGTTAGAGCCAAAAATGTTCCCTTAAAGGACCTTTCACATGTTTGCAAGAAGCACCTATGGACCCAGCTGAAGACACAGCTTAACCCCTTAGTGGCCTGCCTATCTTGTACCTTAACGACCAGGCAATGTTTTTTCGTTTTTACATCGTCACGTTCCAAGGGCCACAACATTTAATTTTATCGACATAGCCATATGGAGCCTTGTTTTTTGTGGGACGAGTTCCAATATATATATATATATATATATATATATATATATATATATATATATATATATATATATATATATATATATATATAACACACACACAAACGAAAGTCCTCACTGACTGATTGACCTGCCTCTAATTCTCTAACTTCCCACTGTCGTATGAACGTAAAATTTGGCACGACCATTCTTTAGATCCTAAATAGGAAAAGCAAATGGGCCACAACTTAATAATTCAATGCTAATTGCAAAATTAAGTGCACCCCTATGTAATGTACCTAATTTAATTCTCTAACTTCCCGGTGTCGCGCAAACGTGAAATTTTGCATGACCATTCTTTAGGTCCTAAATATGAAAAGTAAAGGGGTCACAAGTTGATCATTCAGTGCTAAGTGCAAAAGTAAGTGACCTATGCAATGTACCTAATCTAATTATGTGATTGTTTTCAGTAAGAGAAACCAAGTAATCCTGTAGATATGATACCATTTAATGCTTAACAAAATACATGATGTTATAGCGAGCTTTTGGATCCTCTCAGAATCCTTCCTCAGGCAGGACTGGTTAACACCGTACCAAGCCTGCTTTTCGTTTAATCTAATTCTCTAACTTCCTGATGTCGTACAAACTTGAAATTCGACACGAGTATGCTTTATGTTGTAAATAGGAAACATAATGGGGTCGCAACTTGATTATTCAATTCTAAGTGCAAAAGTAAGTGACCCTCTGTTATGTACCTAATCTAATTCTCTAACTTCCTGGTGTTGTACAAACTTGAAATTTGGCGCAACCATTCTTTAGGTTGCAAATAGGAAAAGCAAAGAGGTCACAACTTGATTATTCAATTCTAAGTGCAAAAGTGACCCCCTATGTAACATAACTAATAACACACATCTGAACCACACAAACATGAAATCTGCCATGACCATTGTTTATGTTCGTTATAGGAAAAGTAAAGTGGTTGCAACTTCAATATTTAATTCTAGGCTTGAAAAAAAATCAATGATACAGGATATAGTTTTGTTCTCAGAAACCATAATATACTGCAGAGAATCTACCTCACCTCTGTGCATATATACTGAGGACAATCTAACTGCCCTCTGTGTGGATATATTGAAAGGCTGTAAAATACATAAGGAAGCGGCCATGGACTGCAGGGATGGAGCATGGCTTAAAGGCTAATAAAGGGCTGCAACCTCCAGTCTGGGGGTAAATTTGAATAAAGGGGGCATTACTTTTAAGGGTAAAAAATACAGAGAGTGTGAGGGGTGGAACATTCTGCAGAGGGACATCAGTGCATGCAGCCTGAGGAGAATCGAACGCTCCTCTATGTGTATACATATTTTATTCCTCGGTTCCTCTGAAGTAACCACGAGTCCATAAAGGTTTCCATGCGAATAAACAACTTTACCAAATTAACTCGGGCAAAGCCGGGTATATCAGCTAGTCTTCTAACATAATGTATTGTTTAGCATTAATTTTTTTGGAGGCGATAGAATTCCACTATTGTTTCTTCAGGTTTTCTTTGACAGGGTTCACCGGTTACGTGCTGTATATGGGAGTCTCACTACTGGGCTTGGTTGAGTGAGTGGTCACATGACCGCAGTAGCTTCCTCTGGGTTCACAACAGCAGCGACCTGGGTAGCTACGTTGGATGGGAGGGGGCATTTCCTGCCCATTAGATTTTGGTTTTCAGTAATGTAAAACCCTTTAGTTGCTTGCAATTAAAAAGTATGCTTAATTCACTGCAAGCAAGCAGAATAATCTTATTTATACGCATAAAAACTATGAAGACATAAATGCTCACACAGCTGCTGTTTTTTTCTTTTGCTTCTGCTGCTATAAGGTCACAGAGAACTTGGAAAACTTTTGTAGTTTTCCATTTAGAGTCTGATGGGATCATTTTTTGATATTGAAACGTCCCCTTTACTTAGAGTCTGACCCATCCTAACAGTAAAGCAAATGTTGTAAATCAGTTCAATAATATGAATAACACTGTGCCTGCTGGCTTCTGTTCACATGACAAGGCTACTTCTCTGACGCGAGTTGTGTTGGGCAGGCATGATGTTTTGAAAGCTCGAAATTCTTTCCCAAATACCAGCGTGTTTCCCATATAAAGTCACTCTGTTCTATGTGCGAATGTACTAACAGCTTTACATTACCCAGCGCCAGGATTAATTGTGGTCTATTCTCGAGTGAATCAGTTTAGGAGCTCACCCACATGGGCATACGTGGCCTGCGTATTTTTCACAGTCATAAAATACATAGTTGGTTAAATCCACATAGCCTATATGGTGTGCATACGAGGTGGAAGCGAGTGTGATGCAAGGTTTACCCATTTTAGCTGCGTTGGAGGATCGCCACTTCCTCGTTGTGATGCAAGGCAGTTTTAACCCTTTTCAAGCCATTTATTTTTTCTCATCCATTCTCCCCAGCTCCAAATAAATTGGAGCTGGGGAGAATGGATGAGAAAAAATAAATTCTCCCTTCACCCTCCTGATCTGACAGAGTTCAGGGGGGTGCGGGTGGTCACATCACCATTGGGGGAATGCGGAAGTAATGTTAAAAACCCTTTCTGCCTTCTCGATGAGTACCAGTGCAGGAGTGCATCTGCACCCGATGTGTCTGGTGATCGGGTGCAGATGCACTCCTGCAGTGCAGTGTCAGGCCTGTCCCGACATTGGAGATATGGAGGAAAAATGATGATGTTGCGGCAGGCCCGACATTGGATTGGAAAGGGTTAACATGAAAATGCCTTGCATCCATGGGGACATCGCATGTTGGTGAGCACGATATCTGGCTGAGTTTCATGGCCCAATATCACGCTTGCCATGTGAGATTAGGGTAAAAAAAAAATATAAAAAATATTAAAAAGCTGCATACATCAGGGAGAGAGAATGGGTACCCTGACTGATCTCCACTGTGTCGCCGATTTGTCATGGATCGACTAATCTTAGCGCACTCGCTGTTATCAATGGTCTCCGCAGAGCCTTGGTCGGTCACTGTAGTGGAATTGTAGTGGAAGTGCGGAATCGTTAGAATACAGGCGGATCTGGCTTTCCCAGGCTCCTGCACGCATGCAGAATGAAAGCTCAAATCACCCCCTGGTTGGGATAACAACTCCAGCACTCTACAATACCCACATACATTCACTGCCTCCACCAGCTTGTATCACAGGGAAGCTGAAACCCTGACTATGAATTATGAACACAATTTTTAGAGTTATGCTTTCTTTTAAAACGGACAAGGTTTGACTAATAAATTGCAGATTTATAAAAAAAAAAAAAACGACTTGCAGTGCTAAATATTTATAAGTATACAACAATATACAGAAAAATATGTTACAATGGAGCTAAGGTTTACAGGCATACACAACAGACAGAAAATAAAGAAAGATACCAGATTTGGGATATTTGGCCTAAGGTTCTGTTCGTGCGGAGTCACTGAAGCAAATGGGAAAGCCTTACGCCATAGCGTATCAAGTTATAAAGGATATCCTAGAACACACCTTCCCCCACCCACTCTGAGGTCATTTAGGGAAGGGTGTGATCGATGCATACGACCTTTGTAAAACCATAATTCCCCATTTTGGTGATATCTCTGCAAGAGATCCTCCAATCAGGAATATATGCCCGGCATACTTCTGGTCATGATTTTATCTATTCAGCGATACTAAGCATGACATGTAAATTATAACCAGGTACACGGATACACCATTTGGGGGGTGTTCTGGGGCCCCTTCCCTTAATGTGTGTAGGTGTATTTCAATCAGCTGACCTACCCAATTCCGAAAATATAATTCATAATGGGCTAGAACCTTTGCACAACCAGTAATCCTTGTGGAGAGAGTTTCTTCTGATTCGAATCTTGGAGCCATGATGTCTCTGGGAACGATCCGAGGTGTCACACCTCACTGGCAGGGGGGTAATTAACATCCTTGTCACTGCCTTAACTTTATTGCCATCAGAACAAAGAATTCCCTAAGGCCACATGGTCATCAAAGACCTGGCAGTTGTAATGGAGGGGGGAGATAAGGATTGAGGATGTAGTTCAGTTTTGCCGGTATCCTGAATGGCAGCTGATGTGCAGGTGGTTGCATCAATCCTTATACCAGAGCATGTACCCCAAAAATGTTACAAATGGAAACTACAACTCAACCCACATAAAACAAGGCCTCATATAAGTTTATACACATCGGGACTTTATGCTTTTCTGTCAGGTGTTCCGATATTTTTGACAGCAGGAATAGTGTGGCCTGCAGCAATGTTACTGCCATCAATAGTAGTGAATTCACTGAGAACCAAAAATACACACCTAATACTTTCTCGTGTGCTCATGGTGCTAAATGTGCCAATAACCAGCCGAATCACATACTGTGTTCCTATGACAACAATCCTTGAGCACTCAGCAATGCCATACAGCCTGCGTTCCCAGCAACTAATCATACTTCTTTTCAAATTCATGGGATATGCCATAAAATTTCAATAGTTGCGGGTCCCACCTCTTGGACCGACACCTATCTGGAATTTGGGCTCCTACCACCCCTGGCCTAAATTGTATGCAATGGCCGGGGCAACATAAACAGCCAAGTGGTCTTTGCCACACTGATTTCGTAACTCAAATAGGAGTCAATGAGAGTTACAGAAACCATGTAGCACAGTGAGTTGCAATATTTCTGTAACTCCCATTGACTTTTTTGGACAGAAAAAACTTAGCACAGCTGTACTTGGCTATTTCGGTTATCCTGGCCATCCAGTTTCTAGCAGTGTTTCAGGAACACCCCTTTAATTATCTTACTTGTGGCAGAGTATATAATAAAAAGGCATGTGTGAGCTGGGCCAGGCCCCCATCAAGGGGCTTCTCATTAACATAAATGCTTGATTGGTGCTAGACCTAGCTCTAGGATCTTTAGTTTTCGGGAGATGTGGGGTCCTGAGAGATTCCAGTTGGCCCCTCTTTACAGAGGGTACGGCAAGCCTTCAGACCCTTTCACTTGTTTTGTCATTTTGTTATGTTGTGGCCTTGTGCAAATTTAATGAAAAAAAAGAAAATTCACGTTTCCCCATAATTCCGCACGCAGTTGTAATGTAGCTTATAATGACAAAGTGAGAACAGAATGTTAGAAATCTTTGTACATTTTCAAAAAAAAAGAATAACATTTCGCATTGACATAAGTATTCACACCCTGTGCTCAGCACTTAGTTGTAGCACCTTTGACAGAGATTACAGCCTCAGTCTTCTTGGGTATGATGTTCACCTGGATTTCAGGATTTTCTGCCATTCTTTTCTGCAGATACTCTCGATCTCCGTTTGGTTGGATGGGGTCCGTCTGTGGACGGCTATATTCAGGCATTTGCAGAGATGTTCTATTAAGTTCAAGTCAGGGCTTTGGCTGGCTCACTCAAGGACATTCACAGAATTGTCCCTAAGCCACTTCTGTGTTGTCCTGACTGTGTGCTTAGGGTCATTGTCTTGTTGGAAGAAGAACCATCCGCACAGTCTGAGGTCTCTTGCCTTCTGGATCAGGTTTTCATTAAGAATATTTCTGTTCTTTACTCCATTCAGCTTTCCATCAACCAACTGGTCTCCCTGCCCCAGACGCTAAACCTCACCCCCAGAATGATGCTTCACTGTGGGGATGGTATTTGTCAGGTGATGTTTAGTGCCTGGTTTCCTCCAGACACAACACTTAGAATTGAGGCCGAAAGGTTCAATCTTGGTTTCATCACAGCAAAGAATCTTGTTTCTCAGTTTGTGAGTCCTTGAGGTGCTTTTTGGCAAACTCCAGGTGGGCTTTTACTAAGGAAAGGCTTCTCTCTGGCCACCCTGCCATAAGATAAAGTCCAGATTGGTGGAGTGCTGTAGTGATGGTTGACCACCTGGACATTTCTCCCATCTGCACACAGGATCTTTGGAGCTCAGTCAGAGGGACCATTGGTTTCTTGTGCAACTCTCAGATAATGGCCCTTTTACCCCAATTACCTAGTTTGGTTGATCAGACAGCTCTTGGAAGAGTCCTGGTTGTTGCAAATGTCTTCCATTTAGGAATTGTGGAAACCGCTGTGCTCTTGGAAACATTCAATGCAGAAGAAATATTTTTTGTAGCCTTTTTCAGATCTATGCCTCCACGCAATCCTGTCTCTGAGCTCTACTGGCAGTTCTTTCCATTGCATGGCTAGGTTTGGGCTCTGATATTCATTGTGAGCTGTGAGGCCTTAGATAAGGCTGTGTCTTTTTTAATGATGTCTAATCAAGTGACTTTACCACAGGTGACTCCAATCAAGGTGTACCAACATCTCAAAAGATAATCAAGAGAAAGGGGAGGCCCGCAGAGCTAAAATGTCACAGGTCACACCAAAGGGTCTGAATACTTAGGTCAACGCAAAATTTGGGTTTTTATAAAAAAAAAAAAATCTACAAAGTTTTCTAACATTCAGTTTTCAATTTGTCATTATAAAGTCTTGAGTAGAGAATAATAGGGAAAAACTTGAAATTATTTGCACAAGGCCACAACATGATAAAATATAAAAAAGTGGAAGGGTCTGAGGACTTTGCTGACCCACTGTGGTTGTGTGGCAATCTATTCTATGGCGAATGCAGTTGGTGTGAATCATGGGACTCACAATCTTCCAACGGGTTTATATCTCAGACCAAGGGCCTATACCTAGCAAGCATTTATGGCTTATCTATGCCATAAATGTTTAAGATGGCAATACCGCTGAACTGCCACAGTGCTAGGCCAGGAAGTGTTGTCTTTTGGACAAAGCCTCAAAAGCTCTTCAGACAGAAGGCCTACAGTTTCATCTTCTGCTGGATTGCCATAACATAAAAAATACAACATGAAAATACTCCCAGGGGCTTAACTACAGATGTAAGGTATTTCTTGAAGCCTATATGAGCCCCTCCATGGTATAGTAGAATAGTAAATGCAGCATGTGTTACTGGTTAACAATGTGTTAGTAAAGAACTTTTTTTTTAATGGAATAAATTCAATATTTTATTTCCAGGAGGAACTTTGAGGTTAATTCTTGGCGGCAATAACCAAGGATCTGCACACAGGGCCGTTTTTCTCCCAGTACCACGACATGACAGAACAGCATTCCTCCCGTAATTATGTTTTATTCTGCACACAATGAACTGATTCATACAAGACAGGAGAGAAGAAAGCTTCAACAGAAAACCTAAGTATTGTTCTTCCCGTTATTCATCTTACAGTAAGTAATGTCTGGACAGACATTAGTTTTCACCTCTTATACAGAGAGTCAAATCAACTTGCAGTGGCGTAACTAGAAGGGTTGCAGCAGTCTCATTGGTGACAGGGGCATAGCTATAGGGGATGCAGAGGATGCAGTTGCACCCGGGCCCAGAAGTCCTCTCTTCTCCATAGAGGGAGCCCAGTACTATGAATAAAACATTATAGTTGTGGGCCCTGTTACAGGTTTTGCATTGGGGCCCAGAAGCTTCAAGCTTCTGACCAGGCCCCTAGGCTAGGGTATCCCAAAGGCCCTCTTCACCACAGTGACAGGACTTCTGTCACTGACCCTCTAATCTCCGTCCCACAGTACATAATGTCATTACCTGTACTCATAGCAGGGCAGTGCTGTATCTGTCTCAGTCTGCGGTGAAGCACTGGAGATGGGGGAAGAGTCGGGGGATGGGCACAGCGCTGTTCTGCTGGGCAAAGATTAATGGGTCAGCAGCTTTGGGGGGCGCTAGAGAAGGTACAGGTGCTTTGTAAGGGAGCCACAGATGGGTTGCAAATAGGAGTACTGCAGATAGGCAACAATTATTTGTGGGAAGGAAGGGGGGTGGGGATAGATTTTTTTGTGGGGTACAGATGCTTTGTGGGGGTAACAGATCAAACATAACATTGTGGAGGTGGACAAAAAGGGGAATTAATACTGTGGAGCACAAAAGGGGCATTATTTCTTGTGGTCAGCACTATGGGGGAATTATTAGTGTATGAGGGCACTATTACAAAAGGAGGCACTAGTATCTTAGACACAAAAGGGGGGCACTAGTACTATGGGGGTTTAGTGGCAGGATGGAGGGATTTTGCAGAGGTGAGTTGGGGCTGAAAGGGCTTTTTATAGAGGTCAACGCAGAATCTCTAAAATGAAATCTGGCATGGATTCTCCTGTGTGAATATACATAGAGGCATACTAGAGCTGAGTCGCTATATCCAAGTCCAACGTGTTATAAAAATGTATTAACCCCTTAAGAACCAAGCGCGGTAAATATATGGCGCTCAGTTCTGGGCTTTAATCCTGGCAGACAGCAAAGATACGGGGCAGGATTAAAGCCTCTGCTTCTGCAATCAAGCAGGAGCAGGTCGGGTCTTCGGCTGTCAGACACAGGCGAGGACCCAGAGGAGAAGCGCTATCTACTAAAGAGTGAAAGTGGAACTGTTACTTCCACTATGTGACTCGGCGATCACGTGACCGCTGGGTGCCTCCTTTTGCAGCAGAGCTGCAGGGACTTAACAGACCCTGATCAGTTCTGGTAGTGACTATTGTCACACTAGAGGAATGTTTTCTCCTGTAACTGGGACTCCTATGGATGCTGCTCCAATGGATGCCCCCGCTACACAGTGAAAAAATATAAAATTCTAAACAAGAAATACAATGTGAAAAACCCTCAGAGGTCTCAAATGACGTAACGGGGGGCACGGATGGTAAAAAAAAAATGGTTCCAAAAAGAAGTAAAAATGCTGAATAAAAAAAAATATATATACATAAAAGAGAAAATGACCCACAGTCGACGCCAACCCAAGCCTTCGCTGTATGTGCCCTGTAATCCACAACTGTACAGAGTATATAGCAAAATGTCCAAAACAAAATGAGGAACCCATTCCCATACTTTTAGTGTAAATATACAAAATTTGAAAATAAACTGTAAATACAACCCGCCCCCCCACCTTTTTTTTTTCTAGCTTTTTACCTCCAATAAAATAAAAAAAAGTCAGTGACAAAAAGATTTAAAAAATAGCCCTATAGGTCATGGAAAAAACCCCAGCTAAAATAATTTGGGTAGCTGAAGAAAAAAAAAGTAGGTCAGTAAAACCACCACATGGGTATCGTTCCCCATATTGTATAGCATTATGTTGGTCCTCTAGCGCCCTTCCCCATTTTTTCTCACTTTACTTCATCCAGCCTGCAGTTCCTATTTAGGTGAAATATCACTTTAAGCCACGTTTACCATCTTCTCATTGTTACAGAGTTTAGCAGTCAGTGCCAGGCAATTGTGGGATATGAATGTCACTAAGTCTAATCAGTCTAGACATGAGCGGGAAGGTCAGACTGAGATTAGCTGTGCGAATGCCGCACGTAAATTCTTGTGGTTCACACCACTATGGTCTACGGGACGCAGAAATAGGGAATCCAGGTGTCAGAATACAGACAGTTATGTGAAAACAGATAAGTGCGGATGTAAGATATGTCACTTAAAGGAACACTAACAGTAAAACTGATGCAGGGTGTTATGCATAAAGAGCAGAGGGTGTATGACTATAAGGGGGACTGACTTACACCAAAGACCCCTGGGTCCTAAACTGCCTTTTCTTTTAACCCCTTAGGCTTATTCACACAAGTGATTTTTATGCCCGTTTGCTGTCCATATTTGCAACGGACTGCACACAGACTCATTAAGTTAATAGAGCTATAGTCAAGGTCTGTGTAAAAAAATTACATTATGTCCTATTCTGGTCCATTTTCTCAGATTAGAGTCACACAAAAAACGGAAAGCAGACAGATGACATGCGCTGTCAATCCTGACCACAGCATCTAAGCAACTGGCCTGAATGGGGAACCCCCTCCATTGCACAATTGGTCACCGGCAATAAAATTGTGGGGTGCCGATAGGTTGCCATAGTAACCTAGGGCCTTGTGAATGCTTCCAGGAATGCCATGTATTTTTGCCTACTAAGCCATTATTACGCTTGCAGTAAAAATATAGTCTTGCAGTATATTGCATTGGCGAGGAGATGATTGCAGGTTCAAGTTCACTATGTGGACTAAAAAAAAAAAAAAAAGAAAAGTTTGATTGAAAAATAAAAAGTTCCAAAAAAAACCTTTTCCTAGTTTTCAAGTAAAAACAAATCAAGGCAATAAAAAACTATAATTACAAATTTGGAATAATCTGTAAAAGTCAGAAATGTCAAAATACGGTATTGCATTATTTATCACACACACATCTGCTGTAAATAAATAAAAAAACGCACAAATAAACAGCATTTATGTAACCCTGCTGCTTGAAAAAATGAAAAGAAATAGTGATCAGAAGTCATATGCACCTCATATTGGTACCAATAAAAACGACAGCTCACCCTGCAAAAATGAAGCACTCACATAGCTACAGCAATGAAAAAATAAAAACATTATGTGGCTCAGAATGTAGCAATAAAAAGGACTTTTTTTGGAAAGTTTTTTTTTTTAAAGGGCTGATTTTTTTTTTTATTCATTCATTATGTAGCTCTTCTCCCAGTATATATAAGTGAACTGGTGTTACCATAGTTATTTCTTTCTGTCTGAATCTCCCAGCCTTTTTCCTCAGTTGGTCATGTGATCTCCGTTCTGAACAGCAATTTTTCTTGGGAGTCATGTGTTCATTTTCTAGTCAATTTCTCGGTTTGTGTGATATGATTACATGGATCTACCACTGCAACTGCCTGCAGTGGACACAGTCATTGCTGTCAAAGTTACTGATGATCATTACACAAAACTCTTGTCACGCAGGTATAATAGAGGAGATCACAGCTCATCCTCCTGAAGGTATGCTTATGGTCTGTAGATTACTTATGTGAATATAGATGGTACTGATAACACTGGCCAACACATATTTTGGTGCAGAGCGTTTGACAGCTGTTATAAGGTATATTTTGTGCCCTGATTTCAAATATGCCATCCATTTTCCCCTATCAGCTCTAGTTTCTGAGATATAGGCACCGACTGAATTTTGTTACCATATTCCATATTAGACATATGATTGATATAATTAAACAAATACCGTACAAATTAGTGTTTTTTTTCTACAATATTGTTTGGTCCTAGTGTCCCAGAGGCACATAAAACACGGATATTTTGTGTACCCGCTTTGTTGGCCTAATGGGAAATTGATAGAGATGAGCGAGCATACTCGTTAAGGGAAAATACTCGAGCGAGTATCGTCCTTTTCGAGTACCTGTCTGCTCAGCAGAAAAGATTCGGGTGGCGGCGGGGGTGAGCAGTGGGTATGCTGAGTGCTTGGCTGGCTGGTCACCAGCAGTGTGTAGCAGCTGCGGGAAAGGAGGAAAGGATGCCAGCCTAAGATCACCCCAGTTGTCCTGAAGAGGAGAGGACAGCCGCTGCTATCATTCACCTCACAGCCGTCTCACATGGACCCCCACTGGCAAAGCGGACAGCAGCTTCCAGGACCTGTGGTGATGGCACCAGTGTCGGAGGAGTCAGCAATCACATAGTACCCTAGTGTGTGTGTACTCTAGTACTCTAGCGTGTGTGTAGGAGTGGCCAAAGGGGCTACAAATAAATTTTCATGTAGCGCAGGAAATGTGTTATATTTGGAAAGATTACACCAAGGGGCTAGTTCATGTATGGAAATGTGTTTTGCAGCTGTATGCAGCACGATTTAAGAAGGGAGGGGTCCAAACTGAACTTTTGCACCTGGGCCCCTGAGCCTTTAGGTATGCCCCTGAACACAATGATTGTATAGCTACAACACCCCACAACACCTCGGGCGACAAATGTACACAACCATTCCTCACTACTGATCGGGACAAACTAAATGTACGAATAAGATTGGCTATGTGACACAGCACGACTGGCCATGCGCATGCGCCGAAACTATAGCTGATGGAGAGAAACTGTTTGCATATTTGCAAATAAAAGGTCAAATATACACTAAATCAGTTGTAACATTCCCGGCACCAAACAATTTTTTCAATTTTGTTGTCCAGTGTAATTAAACTGTCCACACCTGCAGGCAAAAATGGTATAGTTTTAAAGAAGGCTGGGCAGATGCATCATGGGATTGATTGGAATTGAAAGTAAAGAATCTCATTGTCAAAATGATGCCTGACAAGCTTCAGACAGGCATTGAATTGACTGCAGTACAAAGAGTAGACTTTAAGAGTGGGTCAGGCAATCAGGTGAGGGGCAGACATAGAAAAATATGTTCTCGCTGGAGTGGCCCTTTAAGGTAATAAAACACTAAAAAAGGCTGTATAAAAATGTGGTATCACCTTCATCGTAGTGACCGTCAGAATGAATTTAGCATGTCATCTTTACTGCACTGTGAATGTTGTAAAAGCAGGACCCTCCAAATATCAGTACAAATGCATTTTTTTCTATTTCACCCCACTTAGAAAGTTTTTCAATGCATTAAATTGTACAATAGCTAATGTGCTTCCCCGAAAATAAGACAAGGTCTTATATTAATTCTTGCTCCAAAATATTTCCTTTTTACATGTATAGCTGCCTGGACACTATTTAAAAATCATGATATGGTTTATTTTTAGGGTGGGTCTTATTTTCAGGGAAACGGGGTAATAGCATTAAAATACAGCTTGCCCCACAAAACACAAGCCCTGATGTAGCTCTGGTGATAGAAAAAAGTTATAGCCCTAGGAATGCGGCAATGGAAAAAAAGAATGAAAAATCAAAAGTGTTGGTCATTATGTGGTTAATAATTTCCCCCAATACTGTGTTTTTTATGTTAACTGCTTTCAGGTTTTTTTGCTATGATGATGCAGTTCTATGCTGTAATCTGTCACATTATCAAAACTGAATCAGAACGTTTTCACTGTACTATATAAGTAACATAGTTCATACTGTAACATGTGAGCCATATAAGAACAAAGGGACCTCCAGTGCACTAATGAACTTCCTTTCCTCACAGCGAGCCAGTTTATGCTGAGCTCATCGGTTACGGCAGACTATGTGCATGATTCAAACATCACTAGTTCTGATTCACGGACTATACTTAGAAAAACTTAAAGGGGTTGTCTCGCGGCAGCAAGTGGGTCTATACACTTCTGTATGGCCATATTAATGCACTTTGTAATATACATCGTGCATTAATTATGAGCCATACAGAAGTTATTCACTTACCTGCTCCGTTGCTAGCGTCCCCGTCTCCATGGATCCATCTAATTCTGATGTCTTCTGGCGTTTTTAGACGCGCTTGCGCAGTCCGGTCTTCTGCCTTGTGAATGGGGGCGCTCGTGCCGGAGAGCTGGTCCCGCGTCGTCATCGTAGCTCTGCCCCGTCACGTGTGCCGATTCCAGCCAATCAGGAGGCTGGAATCGGCAATGGACCGCACAGAGCCCACGGTGCACCATGGGAGAAGACCCGCGGTGCATCGTGGGTGAAGATCCCGGCGGCCATCTTGGAGAAGGAAGAAAGAAGTCGTCGCAGAGCGGAGATTCAGGTAAATAATATATATATAATATCTTTTTTTTTTAACCCATCCTTTGGGTTTGTCTCACGCCGAACGGGGGGTCTATTGAAAAAAAAAAAACCCGTTTCGGCGCGAGACAACCCCTTTAAGTCATCTTAACTAGGAACTCAAAGATTGAATATGGGCTCCACCTAGTGTTCACTGTTGGTACTCACACAGAAACATTACAAATGGTTATTTAAACAAGCAAAAAAAACCCCAAAACAAACATTTACTGCATTTACTGTATGGATTCTACCATTAACCCCTGCTGGTCTAAGTATAACAGGATGCCGCCACACTTTTCCCAAGGGACTTGAAGTTTGTCGATAACTTGAGTTTTATTTTCAATTGGTTCTGCTGTTGTGAAGAGCCTTAAGTATGTTCCTGTCACTTTTAAAAAGAGGGTGTCGGGCAGAGCTTAGGGCATCTTCCCACGAGAATGTCTGGAGAAAGGTTATGTATAAAATAAAAAATCAGAAGTAAGCCTATGGCCTGATTGTAATTCGCGAAGACGAAGGAGTATGAACATCTGCAGATCCTCCGAACCAGTCACTTGCCAGCAGGATGAAGTTTTGCAGAAAGAGGGGGTACTGGAGCACCCAAAAAGGCAAATATTCTGTAAGGGAAAACTCTGAACAGAGTACAGGATTGGCTGGTGGGAAAAATACTTTGCCAGGGCCTATTCATTACTTTACTATCCAGGCCCTGTGGAACTGCACAACCCTTGTTTGCCTGATGTACCATCCCCTCAGTCTGCCCATTCCCTGGCTTTCACAAGTCCTTCTTGTTTACAAACTGAACATATCATATGGTGACTGCCCAATTAAGCCACCATCTCCATAGATGAAACATCACAAAGATGGGCCTTGATTGGCTACTGGATTTTGTGATTTAAAAGGGAATCTGACATTAGAAAATAACCTATTGTATAGAGCTTTTTTCCCTAAACATACTTTAAGAATTTGTTATTTCCTTTTTTTTCTTAAAATATTCAATGTCAAGATTTATATTCAAAAAGAGAATACTGAAATCCAGCAGTTTTCACACTGGCCACCAAGTCTCATGATAGTCTGACACTTCCTGCTCTGTAGAGAAAACGTTTCAGCAGTTATCTCATTATCATCACATGCAGGATTACACTGAAAGGTAAAGGCCCGTTTACACGCAACGATTATTGCTCAAAATTTGTTTAAATGAGCGAAAGTGAGCGATAGTCATTACGTGTAAACATGCTGTGGCCGTGCACTTTTCGTTCAGTTGTTGCTTAACGCTGAGTTTTAGTCGGCATAAAAATAGTCATTCGGTAGTTCAATATTCGTTCCATTTGAATGGCATTTGCTTGAAAGACTTGAGGGGAGATTGTTTACCTTGCCACACACAATGTGTAACGGTTTTGAGCCAGAGGCTGGAGCTTCAGGTGTAATGGCCACAGGTCCGAAACGTAGTCAAGGGTTAGCCAGAAGTCAGCAACAGGAGGTCTCTGTTTGCAGCACAAAACGATAAGGCGGGTAGCGTAGTCAGAGAGTAAGCCAGAAGTCAGTATCAGGAGATCTTGCAGGAATAGCGAAGGAGCAGGCAATGTGGAGCTTAGCCATACAGTGCTGTAAAGCAGATAAATTATGCGCTGGTGCAGTGGCAGGGTCAAGCTTTTATAATGAGCCTAATCAGGAACAGAGGCAAGAACTAACTAACCAGGATCATGGAACAAGGCTGATAGTAATGCAAGGGTACTGTCCACAGACTGGATATCTCAGTAGTGAGAGCCACCAGATGGAGAGCAGAGGTCCCCGTTTTGATTCCTGACACAATGAGTACTTGTTTTCACACTAATTTCACACCAATTAAAAACCTGCTGGCCAGAAATTATACACACACGCCCACCCGAGCAAACAACGTATACTAAGTTTATAGAGAGGATTTTAGATGATCATGTGTACATTTAAATGCTCAGCATTTCTTTGCAAAAAAGCCATTAATTCGTTCAGTCGTTCGCCCGTCGAAGCAATAGTCGTTGCGTGTAAAAGGGCCTTAACGCCTACTTATAAATAACACAGGTTCCATCATTCGCAATAGGTGATGGTCAGTGATCAAATCCTTCTCCTCCCCCCTACACAATGACCTCTAAACAGGTCACAGAGCATGCCTAGAAGTCAATAGGTCAGGTCCTATAGAAGTCAATGGGTCAGCTCCTGTCCACTGTTTGAATGGCCCTATTGTTTGTTTATAACAGACAACAGAAACCACTAGCCGAATGGATCAATCTTATGATGGAACTGAACGGACTCTACTGACTACAATGGGGTCCGTTCGGCTATCCAGCATTTTACAGAAAAAATAGTGCTGCATGAAGCATTATTTCATCCGGTATTTTCACAGAAATCAGCGATAGACGCTCTGAATGTAACCTCCAATAGTCATGTGAACAAACACAGAAGGGTTGTTCTTAAATTTATTTTTGTCAGAACTAACAGAAATATTGCATTTAATTGTGGGACAAACCACATAAACCAAGTGATAGAATATTCCACTTCCCAGAATGCAAGTAGCGGAGCAAAGAATGTCCGCAGATTTTAGCTCTGCGGCCTATAGAATTGTGAATGCAGCTCTGCAGCATAATATAGCCTGTAACTCAGGATCAGTATAAAATTAGTTATGTAATGCATTTACGAAGTTGCTCCATTTTTTTCTAATAATGATCAATTTTAAGTGTAACCTGTAAAATGGTGTTTAAAGTCGATAGCCTAAAAAAAAACAAAAAAAAACTGTGCCTGGTTTTGCTCTGAAGAACTTGCAATCACTGCTATAAACATCTAGAATCAAAGATAAGTGAATCAGATAAATGTTTATAATTCAATATCTGAGAGATCCATCCTGACTGATGCGCCTTTTTAAAGCCCGACAGTCACAGAAATCTTGAATACATACCCATGTCCACACAAATATATAGATATGCTTCTCATGTAAAGGTGGAGGAATACATTTCAACACAAATACAACAGTATATACGGACATCTAAAAAGTCCCCCTAAAAAAGTAAATGGGAACATATAAAAAAGACGATTAACCAGAAGCAATCCAGAAAAAAATAAAAAAAAATTTAAAAAATCTTCCTGTGCTTTATACTTTACGTAAAAAGGATTTTCCAGATTCGGGGTTGATTTTGAAAAAACCATGACTGTACAGAACTTCATAATGTTTATTTTTAAATATACTTAAAGGGGAGATAAAACTGTAAAATAGAGAAAAAAGCTGTACCTACCTTTCCATTAGTCCCTCTAGTCCGATGTGATCGCCCCCGGTCTGATCCCAGAAGTGACGGCAGCGGTTATAGGCCGTTCATCATTCATGTGACCGCTCACCAATCACTGGCTTCTGTAGGCATCTGGGCATGAACAGTATGTAACCGCTGAGGGGTGAACAGTCACATGTGATGAGCGGCATATAACCACTGCAATCACTTCTGTCATCGGTCCAGCAGAGACTGGAGAGGCCAATGGAGAGTACGGCTTATTTACTTTACATCTTAATCTGTTTAATCTTGGTTTTGAGTAAGGCCGTTTCCAGCACCATTGCCCGCTGCTTCCTCCAGCAGTCCTCTTGGCAGCGACATCACATCCATTGAGATATAATGTCCCATGACTATGGCAGTCAATGGTGGCATGCCCTTCGGATGCAGCATCTTAGGCCTGTGATGTGACGTCACTACCTAGATGTCCATTAATGAGCAGAATACGTTTCAGATAGGCAGCAGCAGGAAAACCTGCGGGCCATTTTCATAGTAAACCAATTACCCTAAGGCCAGTCTCACACGGCTGAGATTCTTGCTCGAAATTTGGGCGCTGTGAGACACACAAATCTTGCATGAATATGGACCCCATTCTTTTGAATAGGATCATACACATGAGCTAATTTGTTCCCGTATTGCACCGATGCGGAAAAAAACGTGGCATGTCCTACCTTTGGCTGTCCCACGCATTTCCTATTGTTTTCAATGAGGCTGGCGGAGCATTGCACCACATGTTAGGTGCACACGGTGCAATGCGAGGTTTCCCCTATTAAAAACAATGGGAGACCTCTCAGCAACCCTCCGCTGTTAAAGCGCAGCGTTGAAGACACTGCGTTTTCAGACTTGTGTGAACAGCGTCATTGAAATGAATGGGAGCGTTGTACAGCATTTAGTGCAGGCTGAAAACACAGAACTAAACGCTGTACAAAAACGCCTGTGTGAGGGAGGCCTAAGGGAGTACCGCTACGTCCAGAATCCTTCTAGGCAAAGGGAGAAACGTTGGCACGTACTGGTCCTATGGACATCCAATAGTGGAGAGCATCAATGGGGACCCAAGCGTATATGTAATTATAGCCGGAAGCAAAAAATACAAGTTGTAAGATAGAGGTCACCAAACCAAAAAAACCTCAGCGCTCCAGATGGTGCACAATAGTGGAAGTAAATAAACAGACTTCACAGGGGTGCCTCGGTGGAGTGCACCCCTAATCCAGAAAAGCAGTAGATCTCTCAACTGGGGGATTTATCAATGGACCAATGATGGCAGTAGTACTTCTCGTTTGGAGACATTTTTTAATCCAAATTCACAATGCAACACGTTGAGCCTTTCTCAAGCATATAAACAATCTATAAAATACACACATATATATATACACATACTAAACACAAAGTACTCACCCGCCCATCTGTTCGGTCCGTACTGGCGATGCAGTATCGTTGGCACGGACCGAACAGAGGGGCAGGTGAGGTACTTTGTGCTTCAACTAAAGGGGTGAAATCCATTGCGGATCCGTGTCAAACTCCACAACTAATTGGTGCGCATCCACCCCAAGACCTGTAGCACAAAATCAGCTACAGCTTTTGGTGCAGATGTGCATCAAGCTATGCCACATGCAAACACACCCTAAGCCTATGTTCACATGGCCGAATCCGTTGCAGAATTTTCTGCACACTTGTAAAATCAAAGCAGAGATCCACGGCTATAGTCTGTCGTGTATCCGCATGTGAAATAGCCCTGTCAATCCACGTGCAGAATGCTGATCACATTAAGAAATCACACAGGATTCTGCATGCTGCTTTTGCCCATTGACATGGCTAAGTCTGTGTGCAGATCCACGGCACAATAGCTGTGTAAACACAAGCTAGGCACTCATTTAGCCAGGACTCTGTGCCCCTTCTTCTCAGCACCAATTTCTCATTGAGATGAAGGAATACGTCATTTAGAATAAAATCGTTACTCCGACTATTTAAGGCAACCTTGTATAAGGTAATTTTCCACCCTTGAACACAATTTTTTAGAATTTAACTAGGTCCTAGATTTGGAACGTGGAGGCAGAATAATGAGACAAATGGCGCTTTGACTGCTATGAATAAATGCTATGAAATTAATTGATGCAGCATTGGACCTAAAAACAACATTGTGTTAAAAGGTGGGCATTCACTTTATTTAGCCATTGTTCTGATAGCAGAGGATAAAAATCACCCTCTGGAAACAACAAAGCCTTGCCATTTCCCCCATTCATTCTGTGAGGTACAGGTTTTCTGAAAAATAAAATTTAGGTGTACAACTGCTTTACAGGGAACACGATCAGTAGTTTGCATTGAAAGCATGGAGGAGGTAGGTATAATGACTTAAAGGCTATAGACACTTTTGCATTGATTTGCTATTAATTTTTTCTTGAATGCAAAATTAGGCAACTTTCTACATTTAGCTGCTGTAGAGTCTATACAACCCTTGTACATAGCTGGCTGTCCTGCTGCTTGACAGCATACTGGTCCCACTGCAGTCTGCTTTCAGTGTTAAGGCCCCTTTTCACAGTACCATTCTTGGGCACCTAAGTAATAATTGTTCAGTGTATGCAGGTGGAGAAGGCTGAAGATGGTTCATAGTTGTACAATTATCCATTCACTCAGGCCGATCATTATTTGATTTTTAGGTCTGCGTAACATGAATGACAAACCATAATTGACTGAATTATTGTTCATCATTCATTTGCTGGCAGCGTTTACACTCAGCCATTATCGTTCAGTTTTGCTTGATCAGCGATAAGCTTAATGCTAATTATTCTATGTAAAAGGGCCCTTAAGGCCCATTTACATTGGACGAGTGTCGGGCAAATGATGCCCGACACTCATCCCTGTATCCCCACGCTCCCTTGGAGCTACGCTGGCTCGCACACGGAGCAGCCAGCAGGGGGGCAGGGCAGTGCAGGAGATTTCTCTCCTCTCGCTCCCCCGTCCCTCTCCATTCACATGACACAAGCGCCGTTCACTATGAAACAACAGCTGTTTAAACTGCACTATGAGCGATGATCGTCATCACTCATCTTTCAGCAGCCCAAAAGATGAGCAATTCCTTTTATTCTCGCAACAGAAGCCAAACGAAAAGTCAAAATAGGAGCAACTTGCAAACTACACTTCAGGGAATCAGAAAATGAATAAAGATACAGAAATTGCAGCTTGTAACTTAGTGCAACTTTTTTAGAAACAGAAAATTGACAGCAGAAAACACTCCCTGATTCATCTAGTCTGCCTTTACATTATTTTCTTTTTATTTATCTCTTATTATAGATCTATGCTCATCTCACGCAGCTTGAATTCATTTATTGTTGATTTTCCAACAATGTCTGGTGGAAGTTTGTTACAAGGACTTTCTGCTCTTCAGTAATCTAATATTTCCTGACATTGTTTTTGATTGTTTTCCCACTGAATCTCAGATTGTGCCTCCTTGTTCTGGTGTTTGGTCTCCTAAGAAAACACATTCTTCCTTAACCTTATTTATACTGTAATATATATTTCCATCATGTCCCTCCTCTCCCTTCTCTCCTCCTGTAACATATATAAAGGTTCCCATCATGTCTTTCCTCTCCTCCTGTAACATATAGAATGGTTTTTCATCATGTCCTCCTCTCCCTTCTCTCTTCCTGTAACATATATAAAGGTTTCCATCATGTCTCCCTCTCCCTTCTCTCCTCCTGTAACATATATAAAGGTTCCCATCATGTCCCTCCTCTCCTCCTGTAACGCATATAAAGGTTTTCATCATGTCCCCTCTCCCATCTCCTGTAACATATATAAAGGTTTCCATCATGTCCCCCTCTCACTTCTCCCCTCCTGTAACATATATAAAGGTTTATATCATGTCCTCCTCTCCCTTCTCTCCTCCTGAAACACATATAAAGGTTTCTATCATGTACCTCCTCTCCCTTCTCTCCTCCTGTAACATATACAAAGGTTTCCATCATGTCCACAATCTCCCTTCTTTCCTCCTGTAACATATAAAGGTCTCTATCATGTCCTTATCTCTTTCTATAACATATATAAAAGGTTTCCATCATATTCCCCCTCTCCCTTCTTTCCTTCTGTAACATATATAAGGATTTCCATCATGTCCAACCTCTGCTTTCTTACCTCCAGGCTATACAAAGAAATATCTTTATGCGTTTCCTGAACATGTTTTGTTCATGAGACCTTCCACCATTTTTGTGACCTGCCTATGGATTCTATTTTATCAATGTCTTTCTATAGGTGACATCTCCAGAACTGAATACAGTATTCCAGATGTGGTCTCACCAGACCTCTATACAGCGGGATCACAATCTCCCTCTTTCTACTGGTTATACCTCTAACTATACAGCAGAGTATCCTACTTGCTTTCTCTGCAGACAAATTTTGAATCCGTCTGAAATGAGAAGCTCTAAATTGTTTTGACAATTTATCCAGTAAGGCTAAATCGTTCTCCATATTCAAGACACCACCAGGAGTATCAACCTTATTGCACACATTTGTGTCATCAGCAAAGAGACAAACCTTACCTACGAAACCTTCTTCTGTGTCACTTACCAACATATTAAAAAGAGTAAGACCCAGGGCACACCCTTGTGGTCACCGCTTGTAACTCGTCCTTGTTCAGAATATAGCAGCACTCTGATATCTATTTTTTAACCAACTGCAAATCCACCAAACTATCAAAGGATTAAGTACAAGTTTCCATAACTTATCTATGAGCTCTTTATATGGAACTGTATCAAAGGCTGAAATCCAGATTGGCAATCTACGGCACAGCCTTCATCCACTAGTTTTGTGATATACTGAAATCAGTGAGATAAGTTTGACATGATCTTCCCTCAGTAAAGCTCTGCTATTTAGGGTCTAACAGATTTTTAGAGTTTTTAAGTAGTCAAATATCCTTCATTTCAGGAAAGTTTCCACTAGTTCTACTACTGATGTCAAACTAACTTGTATGTAGTTCCCGGCTTCTCTTCTACTACACTACTTATGGATGGATATGACATTGGCCATTCTCCAGTCATCATGAACATCACCTGTTAGAAAAGACTGGCTAAACAAATCAATTAGAGGTGCAGCAATCACAGACTGGAGTACTTTAAGACCTCAGGGGTGGATGCCATCGGAGCCAATCGTCTTATTTAACTTTAAAAGTTGTAGTTCACCTACATCACTAGCCTCCAAAAAACACTGGATCAGAGTCCTTACTTCTCCATTACCACTAGAAGTAATACCAGACCCAATCATCTTATTCTGAAAATCAGCTTCTAAAAACAAAAGTATCTATTCAAATGGTCAGTGCTGACCTTATCTTCATTAATACAGTTATTATTCTCATCTTTTTATGTTTGTAATTCCAGTTTTACCTTCTATCACTTAGGCCTCATGCCCACAGCAGAGAAGGACTCCACCAGTGGAATATCGCAGCGGAGTTCGCCACGGTTGCCCCCACAACACCCATACTTAGCACTCCGGATCAGCCGTACGCGTCCCCCACGGAGGGCCGGCGCGCATGCGCAGTACAACGCATGACGTGGCCAGCGATGGCAAGTATTCACGCGATACTTCCGCTGTGCTACAGCGGAAGTATAGCGCGACGGCCGGCTTCCATTTAGAACATGCCGCGGTTTATTTCACGCTGCGGAATTCCGCAGCATGAACATTGAGCTATTAGGTTTAATAGAACCTAATAGCTGTGGGATAACGCCGCAGATTTCTGCCGCGTTTTACGCGGCAGAAACCCGATTGTGGGCATTAGCCCTTATATACCTGAAAATGTCTTATTCCCCTCCGTAATTGATTTGATCATTTCTTCCTCCTGTTATGCTTTAGCAACAATAATAAGTTTTGCCTCCTCTCTAACTTTATACAACTCTGTCAGCCACACTTCCTGTTTCTTTAAACCTCTTACAGGCGGACTTCTTTTCAATTACTTTGTTGGGCATATCCTTGAATTTAGTCTAAAATTAGTTTTTTTTTTTACAATAAATGACTCCTCAAAGCCTGTAAGCTAAGGGTAACCATTAACCTATATAAAAGTCATTTCTTTAATGTCAAAAGGTGTCCATAGCCTTTAAGAAATCAGTAGCTGTTCCAACATATCTTCTTCACAGTACATAAAAAGACAAAATAAATATCCCGGAGATTACTTCAGTAAATACCCCAAAAATATATATATATTTATAAAATATATGTCTCTTATAGAATGAATGTGGACCTAGGCATAGATTTCTATACCCAGTATTGATTGATTTTAAGTGTCGGATTAGTCTTTCGACAATGCTCTACCATTTCAGGATCCACATGTAGCCAAGAGTTCTGTTGAGTATTGACTCCCAAGGAGGGAGTGGAGTTTGTATGTAAGTGGTCTTGTCTTGATGGCAGTAACGGGCTTACGGAACAATAGTCATTAGATTTTTGCAGAGGGGTTACTGTCACAGTTGGCACCGTGACACTTCGCTCTGCATATGGGGAGAGTCCCTGGGGCACCATGCTGTAGGAATGACTTCTAATATGTGGTGGAGCCTTTTTTGCCTTCCTTTTTCTAAGAAGGAACAAGACAAAAAAGATGATAGCTAGCAGAAGGATGGCAAGAACTAGCAGAGGAATAATAATAGAAAAAGGAGTAGCCTGGGTAAATTCAGACTTTGGGGTAATTGCTGATAGTTTAATGGTAGTGTCTCTAGTGGAAAAGATGGTAGGTGCTACATCTACAGATGGGACGGGTTCTTCAAATTTTTGGCTTCCCCAGCGATTGCGGTTACCAAATTTCTTTATAGGACCTTCTGTAAGGTTTTCATCCAGCCAATAGTCCGTGGTCCTTCTTTCGTAATCCAGAGTGGCATACAAGGGACCATGTGAAATTATTGAAGGAGCTCCTGAAGAGGTGGTAGATTCTATGATAAATGATTCGTAAGGGACAACAGAATATGTGAAATATCCCAATGCAGATGGCACCCTATGTGCTCCGAGTATAAAAACAAAGGAATCATTTAACATTTCCTGGTCGGTGATGTTGACGTCAACATACATAGATATACGTCCTTCATCAATATCACTTTGTTTGAACATCTCAATATCTACATATGAATTTTTTTTTAGTACTTTTCTCTGTATCCTTCCATACTTTGGTGGATTAACTATCTGGTATTCTGGATCACTATTGGTCAGATTTCTCAGTTGAGTAGCATCCAAATCCATGGTCTTTAAAGTGTACACCAGGCCAGTAGGGATTTTCAAATCAAGTCTAATATTTACTAGTGGCTCCACTGTGATGTTTACCGTCTGTCCGGTGAGGTTGGTTTCTGAAGTGAAGATTACCATCTCAAAGCTATCTTCAGATACAGTGAAGTTTTCCATATGGTATGTTACTTTCCCCATGTCTATGTCTGCCTGGTCAAACTTTGTCACAGGTCTACCGTCAAGCATGAAGATACCAAATCTAGGAGGCTGTGATATCTGATAACTGATGACCGTACTCTTTCCATCTGTTGTTGCTGCTAGATTACTATTCGAGAGAGTCAAAAAGGTTTGTCCTTGGAAGAGTATCAGATTGGTTTTGTTAGCCAGAGTAATGGAAACAGGTATGACATCCAGGTTAAAGAGCTTATACAGTGGTTTATGTTCACCATCGGACACGCTGAAATAAAATACCCCAGAACTGGAACTTCCATCTTGTACAAACCACAAGTCACCGTTATTTATATCTGCCTGCGTAAAAGCCTGGACAGAAGTATTGAGATTGACAGATTTTGTTAAGTAACCATTATTTGGCAAGCTAATAACAGTGTATTTTATATCTTCAGGAGGATTGTCTAGATCTTCAACATTTAGGTTTTCTGGACCCAAGGCGATCATTCCTCCTTGCAAGACTGTCAAACTGGGCCGCTTTGTCTTAAGCTCAGGCACTTGGTCGTTATCTGGAAGGACACGAATACTGAAGCTCTCTTCTATCACATCAATTTCTGGCTTCACTGCTGATTTGCTTTTTAAATTTAACCACGCAGCAAAAGTGAAGTTATCTGTGGGCGACTCTGCTCCATCATGCACATATGCAATTCCAAATTTACTGATAATGTACTGGGAGAAGTTTGGCTTTTCTTTTGTAATGTTTCTGTCCCCTACTACAATCACACCGTGTTTTGGCAGAGAGGTCACCTGGAACCAGACTTCGTAGAAGGAACGTTGGGATTCTGGCAGTCTGGCTAGAAGATTTGACCCGTCTAACTTTGACTTGTCTATCTGTACCTTTCCTCCTTCCATGACAGATGCACCTGGTAGTAAAGGTAAGAAAAACAAACAGATAGGTAGCATGCAAATTGTGCAAGTGCAAACGCGCAAGGCATTGTTTTTGAGTCAAGTCTACCTGTATTGGCAATTAGACGGGTTTGTCTGCTGGGATCAATGATGTCATATGATATTGTGATAAGGAAAACTTGCATTTCCATAACAGCTGGAGGAGAGGAAACTGTGAAGGTGAAGGAATCCTGCATACTCCACACCAAGTCTTCTGTATCTGTATGTTCATATAGGATTTTTCCATCATCGATCTGCAAAAGACAAAACCACAGACCTAAGTAGACAAAATATCAGCAAGGTATATACCAAATGGCCACTTTATTAGAGCCTCCCATCTAATAAGAGTGCCAGACCTTCTTTGGCATTCAGAACCACACCAATTCATTGTGGCGTCTGTCCACAGGTATTAGAGAGCCCAGAGTTTGCTGAGGAAACATTCCCCACAACATTACTCCACCTCCACCAGCCAGGTACTATAGAAATGTTGGTATACTAATAGATCATAGACTGAACATGAGTCAACAATGTGATGCAGAAGCCAAAAAGGCAAACACAATTCTGGTGTATATTAAGAGAAGCATAGAGTCTAGATCACGTGAGGTAATTATCCCCCTCTACTCTTCCATCGTTAGACCTCATCTGGAATACTGAGTCCAGTTCTGGGCACCACACTATAAAAAAGACAGACAAACTGGAGCAAGTTCAGAGAAGAGTTACTATGATGGTGAGCGGTCTGCTAATCATATCCCATGAGGAACGGTTAAAGGACCTGGGAGTGTTTAGCTTGCAAAAAAAGAAAGCTTACAGGAGACTTAATAGCTGTCTACAAATATCTGAAGGGCTGTCACAGTGCAGAGGGATCAGCCCTATTCTCATTTGTACAAGGAAAGACTAGAAGCAATGGGATGAAACTGAAAGGGAGGAGACACAGATCAGAATTTAGAAAAAAAATTCTGACAGTGAGGGTGATCTATGAGTGGAACAGGTTACCACGGGAGGGAGGGAGTTCTTCTTCAATGGAAGTGTTCAAACAAAGGCTGGACAAATATCTATCTGGGATGACTTAGTGAATCCTGCACTGAGCAGGGGGTTGGACCTGATGATCCTGGAGGTCCCTTCCAACTCTACCATTCTAGGATTATATGAAATCTAGATTCATCTTACCAGGCAATATTTTTCCACTGCTCAGCTATTCAATTTTTGCGCTCTTGCCCACTAGAGTCTCACATTTCTGCTTCTCTTAGAAAGCAAATGGCACTCAAATTGGTTGTGTGCTCTTAAAGCTCATCTGTGTTAAGGAACGAAGAGTTGTGTCTTCGGACACATTAGTTGGGGCACTAGCATTGTATGCATCTGCCTTTTTATTTGACGGTGCACAGATCGCTGGATCTTCCTATTCTAATGTGGATTCACATTGAAACTGATCCACGCAAAAAACTTGTCACTTGATTTTATGTCGTTCTGAGATCAAGGATCTAATTTCCATACAGGAATGCTCCAAGCGTGAAACAGCTAATGTCTGTGTATAAAGTGGCTATTAAAGCATAGATGCTACAGTTTCTTTGACCTATTTTTTCATTAGTCTGCGGGAAACAAGTTATAAAACACCAAGTTATCACCAACATTTTAGAGATTATTTTCTCATTCCCATTTTATGGGAAAGTGCAAATGACCAGGAGTCCAGCATTTCCCTCAACGGGTCTCGCACAGACAAGAGCATAGCACCATTCTCCAGCGACGCTGGTTACGTTTCCTAGTGCGTCCATCAGTTCGTACTGCCGATTTCATCTACAGACGCAAATTGATGGTTTGGAGAAAGATCTGATATCAGACTGAAATGAATTTAATATTGATGGACTGTCAATATGATAAAAAGCCGTCAAAAAGCTTTCATTTATTTGAGCATCATTTTTTGAGGTCTGGGCATACAGGAAGCCGAAACTACATCATGTTGAGAAAAAAGGTAGAGATGTACATTTCCAGTGGCACACCTAGGTGAATTGTAGTTTTTGATGTTTCACCCGCTGATCACTTATAATAAGTAATGTTCTAATAAATAAACTTCTCACCATCTGCTGTGTAAAGCTGGAGGCCGCCAGAGTCACATTTTCTTGAAGAGACTTTAAGATCTTCCCGTGTTTAGGAGAAGTGGTGATGTCAAACGTTATAGACCGATTATTGGAATTGTTCTCATCATTGGTTACAGCTTTTAATACATCTGAAGAAATTGTTTTTCTCATTCCTGGAAAGGAATAAATAACAGATGTATTACACTGGTATTAGCAATATGTGTGATATTGGCACCTAGAGAAGATATACATAGAGGAAATTTCATTGTTACAGCAGTCATTCTAATAGATGTGAGACTATAATTTGGTTACAGAGTCACTCAACCTTCCTATGAATGAATGCCTTTTTCTGTGCCTCTTAGGCCTTAGTCAGACGGGCGTTTTTAGCCGCGATTTGCGCATGCGTCCGGCGATTTTATAAAACCATTGCTTTGCAATGGTATCGGACACATGAGCGCTTTTTATGCGCTCGTCCGATAAATTATAGAACAGAAATCGCAGATCGCACCTATCTGCGATTCCTGTTCTCTTCTCTATATGCGCTCAATGGGGCCGGCGGCAGCAGCGCCGACCCCATTGAGAACATATAGAAGACAAATCCTTCTTCTCTGCCACAGCTGTAACAGCTGTGGCAGAGAAGAACGATGTTTGCCCATTGAATTCAATGGAGCCGGCAATACAGCCGCTCCATTGAAAGCAATGGGCTGCCGGCGTGAATTGTCGGGAAGGGCTTAAATATATAAGCCCTTCCCTGCAATTCATCCTAAAATGTGTTAAAATAAAAAAAAATTGTATACTCACCTTTCCGCTGCAGCCGGAGTCCAGCCGCGGCCGCTGTCAGTTCTCCTGAACTGCTTCTCGGCACTATTTAGCCGGCGGGGCTTTAAAATCCCCGCCTGCTGAATGATCTGCCTCTGATTGGTCACAGCCCTGACCAATCAGAGGCAGGTTTCACTAACACACCCATTCATGAATTCATGAATGGGTGAGTGACTGCTGCCTCTCAGCGCTGAGCCAATCAGGGGCAGGTCTGACTCACATCCATTCATGAATTCATGAATGGGTGTGAGTGAGACATGCCTCTGATTGGCTCAGCGCTGAGCCAATCAGGGGGCAGGTCTGACTCACACCCCCTTCACACCCACTGCAGGACGGCCGCGTGGAGCTCCGGCTGTCGGAAGAAGGTGAGTATATATATACACTTTTTATTTTTACACATTTTAGGATGAATTGCAGGGAAGGGCTTATATATTTAAGCCCTTCCCGATAATTCATCCCGGGCTCGCCCGCAGCGCATTGCTTTAAATGGAGCCGGCTCTATTGCCGTCTCCATTGAATGCAATGCGCTGGACAGCTCCGGCCCGTTTCTAATGAAATTAGATTTTCGGGCGATTTGCGGCCGACTTGCGCGCACCGGTCACGCGATTTGCGGATGCGCATCCGTCATGCGATCCGCAAATCGCATGAAAAAAAAAACGCCCGTGTGACTAAGGCCTTAGTGGGTTTTATGCAAAATTACGTCAGTACCTGATCCAAGACATTCTGGAAGTGAAAAGTTAAACCAGTAATTTCCAGACAGGGGCATTTGCTAAATACATTTAAAGGAGTTGCACCAGAACTTCAGGTTATCTCCTATACATAGGATAGGGAATAGCTTACTGATAAGAGTGTTTGGGTTAGCGGTTGGGAAGGGGGGTCTCATCCCTGTCTATCACAAGGATGTTTCCCCCCCTGCAGTGATGTTACTCTGAATGGAGGGCTGACCGCACATGTGCGATCAGCATTCTATTCATTTCAATGGGGCAAAGGAAAATATCCGAGTGGGTGCCACTTGGCTATCTCGGTAATCCCATTGAAAGTGAATGGAGCGTGCTCTATTCAAGCTCTTTCTCAATGCGAAGGGTGCAGTAACCCAGAAGTGAGGAGGATGGGGGATAAGGAACCCCTGTTCTTAAGATCGGACAGGGTCTAAGCAATGAGATCCTCACTGATCAGCAAGTTATCCCCTATACTATGGATAGAGGATAACTTGAAATTCTGGTGCAACCCCTTTAATATTAGTGCAGAATTGCTTTAATGAACGAAGCAACAACTACCTGGAAAAACACCCAATCCTTTATTCATTTCCACGTTGATGACGAGCATCCTTGCTGTAATACTGAAAATTTGCCTTGGTGCAAAGTTCAGGCCATCTGTAACCTGGAAATTGAAACCTCCAGACATAGCGCCTAAAAAAAAAAAAAAGAAATTAAATGCATTGTTAAAGGGGTTGTCCCTGGAAAAATATTGTTTATAGTTATAGAGGGTATCCAGACTTTAAAAATTGATGACCTATCTGACCAGTGAGGTCTGCCCCTTGGGATCACCACGATCAACTGATTGGAGTGTTTATATCTGATCATCAATGTGTTTGTACTCAGAACATCATACTATTACACCATTATATAATAGTAAGTAAGAACGGGTGTTATCAACAATACGGCATTCTGAGTACGAACACAATCATTCTCAGATGTAAACATTGAAGAAGTTGTGATGCTTGCAGGAGTGCCGCAGCCCCTTCAATCAGTTGATAGGTGGGGATATCAAGAGGTGGACCCCCATCAACTAGATATTGATGGCCTATCCCAAGTATGGACCTTCAGTATTTTAAGACTGGGAAACCCCTTTAAATCCAGCTAATTATAAATCCCCTAATTCTAAACTCTTTTTGTATGTTTAACTCTTATTAAAAAAAGTGTTCTATTCCCAGATATTCCAGGACTAATGTTGGAATTGCGCCACCTGCTGTCTCTATTCTGCATCCAGCTGAGTAATTGCTCCACCTGCTGCTCAGTCTTGTTTATCTCTCTGCTCCACTGTATGGATGCAAGACTGAGTTAGGCCTCCTTCCCACGAACGGATTTCCGCCGCGTAATTCGCGGCGAAAATCCGCTGCGTTGCACGCAGCTATTAGGTTCTATTGAACCTAATAGCTCCATGCTCACGATGCGTAATTCCACCGCGGAATTACGCACCGCGATTTCTCCCGTCCTCACCCGCAGCATGCTCTATTTTCTGCGGGTGAGGACGGGCTGTACGCACTGACGGCTTCCATTGCAGTCAATGGAAGCCGTCCGTTCACGCTATCTCCCGCTGTAACCAGCGGGAGATAGCGTGAAAAAACGCTTTCCCGCCCACCGCCGAGCGTCATATGACGCCAAATGACGCGGTCCGGCCGCGTCACGTGACACGGCTGGTGACGCGAGAGCGGTGGGCGGTGACGAGCGGTGACGAGCGGTGACGCGGCGGTGGTGGGCGGGGAAGCGATTTCACGCTATCTCCCGCAGGTAAGTATAGGGGCTCTGGGGGGCGCCGCGACGGGCTTCACAGCGGAATATTACGCTGCGGAGCCCGTCACGCTCGTGGGAAGGAGGCCTAAGTGTTTCCACCTTGGAACATTTACTAAGGTGGACTGGGCACAAAAATGCTGGTCAATGGAAACAGTAGGTGGCGCTATTCTAGCATTAGTCTGGGAATATCTGGATATAGAATTTTTCTAAGTGCAAATATAAAAAAATATTTCAAATTATGGTCTGGATATAACTTTAGACAATATTTTTTGTGTGACAACCCCTTTAATGTGTCAATTAGTAACACACAGTAAGGGTGCTGTCTAAGGGAAATTTTGTTCAGTTTTTGATGCAATCTTTGAAGCCAAAACCAGGCGAAGACCATGAAAAGGTGAGAAAGTATTTTTAAAAAAAACTCCTTTTTTTTTTTTTTAATCCACTCCTGGTGTTGGCTTCGAAAACAATCAAGAAACCTGAGCAAAACCTGAATGTGGGACAGCACTCTAAGGCCCCGTCACAGGGTAAATTTCTCTGTGGATTTTGTATCCAAATTTATACAAAATCCACATTATTTTCGCATTCCGATGAATGCTATGTAGATTTCTGCCATGGTTCATATGGCATGAATTTTTCCAAACATGGATTTTGAAATCCATATTGTGAGAAAAAAACAAACAACTAATGTGTTGATTTTTGATGTGGAAACCACAGCGGGTGGCAGCACGTTGATTTGTCCCACTGACTGGGGCTGTATGAAAATCTGTGGCTAAACTCTGAGGCACAATGACGGCCCCACTGACTATCCCCCTTTTCTTTTATTTCATACTCGCCTCCCTTTAACCAGACAGGATCTTCATAGGTACAGCTCCTAGTGCTCTCAATGTGTCGAGTGGGTGGTTCACATCTCTCGAAGGTCAGTGGGTGACGGACCGTCAATCAAGTCTGACATCACCCATTGACAGCGTGAGTTGGGGACTGACTAATTGACACATTGACAGTGCTGAGAGTCAGCCCAAAGAGAAGCCTATCGGGGGTTTAGAGAGGAAAGTATGAGAAAAAATAATGGTGACAGTCAGCAGGGCCGTCTGTGGCTACAGAGCTAGGCAGACTGCCCCGCTGACTTTATCCCATGTCAGGTCCTCTTTAAATGGGAACACCTGTTCACTTGACTTAATAGAACAGATGGAAAGGGGTAGTTGTGGACAATCCTTTAAGGCTACGACTACATGGTGATTTTGGCCACCAAAGATGACAGTGTCATCCTGCCTGTGCCACATGTAATGTAATTGAATGTGGATGTCTTGCGATTCACAACGTGCTGTGGCAATTGCAAGAAATTAAGGATTTTGAAAACACTGCCACACTAATCAGAAAAACCCCAAAAATATACTAAGCAATATGGTCATCTAAACCTCATCATAGCTTACCACTGTGTACAAACACCAAGTGTCCATCATTTATGTGTTTCTGGGTAAAATTCAGAATGCTTTTATCTGGATGGGATTTGAGGGCTAGATGGCCATTACTTGGTGGTGTAATGGAGAACACAAGCTCCTCAGGGGAGGAGTCCTTATCTTCAGCATATAGATCACTGGTGGTCACTTCTGTCACAGAGCCAACCCACACCTAGATGACAGGAAAAGCAGATCAGAACAACTCCTCAAACAGAGCCTTAAAGATATATACACATCTATTCGAAAGAAAAAAAAGGAAGGGGGTGGAATTTGATTTGTTTTTACTATAATTCTTTGTCCTCTGGTATCATCCATGTCAGACAAAGGAAAGGTGGAATGTAATTTTCTTGATACAGACTGCAAATTGGGAAACATCCCTGTCCCAAGATTACCAATTTTTTGTAATGAATCTCCAATCCTGGTTACTTGCATGAAGTATGTAGAAGTTTCTGGAAGTGATATTACTAACTCATCCCATAATAAGGCAATTATAGAAGCCTTCTGCTTGAGACTTAGTAGCCCTGACGTTGTAAACCATTTAGAATCAAAAGGATTGTTTCAGTACAGACATTGGTGAAATATAGCTAGGAGATATCCAAGGTGTGTACTCATGGGTAGTGTACTGTGACCTCCACCAATCGCTACAACTACCCTTCAGCTGTGCTAGGAAAAGTGCCATACAACTTTATTTTGTATTGTTGTTTCTTGCCTTTTGCTACAGGCCACATGGTCAACCATTGATTACGACAGGCAGGATATGTGGATTTTGGAAGACCATCTAGAAGACAAAGTGGACCACCACAATGACATGTTCTACCAATATGCCGTCATTGTCTGTACTAAGACACCGTCTTTAATTTACTAGGGCAGATTATGGCCATAGTGGCCAGAGAACTGGTAATACATTAAAGCGGTGAAATGACTTATATGTGCAATTTTGTTTTTATTACTCCTCTACCCTCAGAGGTGTTTGATTATGCTGACAAAAAGCCCTCCCAAAATGCAAAAAGACTTGACAATTCAAAAAATCCTTACCCGGAAAATCCTATTAACAGATATAACTGGGAATTCATCATTCACAGGAGTAATGGTGACAAATATCGGCCGCGGAAGGCCTTGCTTGGAAAGTTCTGCATTGCTCACAATGACGGTAAAGTTGTCCTGTGAGGTTTCGCTGTCATCGTGGACATAATAAATCAGTTCTTGTTCCACCTGTTTCTTGGTAAACCTTGAGAGTTTTATCCCAGGGAACCTTGTGTTTTCCACATAACCATTTTTGGGTTCATCCAGAAGAGCAAACTCAAAATTGAGATCTTGATAGTGTTTGTTGAGAATACGTAGATGATCGTGCGTCAAGGCCTTGGATGCTCCTTCCCTCACAGTAATGTTCTGGATCTCCAGTGGAATAAGGACTGGAATTATATCGACAGACACCGTAATTCCCCTCATCTCTCGTACGCCATTTGTGACGTCCAGCGTAAAGTTGTCCTGTACCTGACCCGCTGTGGTCTGCACATACTGAAGGTTTCCTCGGTTGACATCCTGCTGCGTAAATGTTCTAATGGACTTTGGCTCATCGGGAAAAAGGCCTTCATTGGACTCAAATCTACGGATGTATCCATATGAAGGACTTGTCACTACTGTGAACACAATCTCGCCGGGTGTGTTATCTTCATGGACAACCTGAAATAAGAGTCATGTAAAATCTGAGTAAACAAACCCAGATAAGCACATACTTTGTGGAAATCGACACATGGCAAAAAACTCACACGCAAAAAAAGAAAAAGTAAAATAAATGAACAGAAAAATATTGATTGGCAAGATCCAATATGGCTGTATTTACACCTACAAGAGTTTTTCTGGGGAGTTACTGTTTCTCGTGCATCACTTGAAAGGGATTGCTGTTATGTCAACTATGTTCCACCAGGTGGAGCACAGAGTGCATTATGTTTCTCAGTCAATGCCCTTTTCATACAGCTTTCTAAATATAATACATACAAAAAATAAAAAAATAAAAAAAATAAAAGTCCGCACATCCAATAAATAAATTAAGTGTGAAGGGGCACGATGAACTATGGCTGCAACGAATACAGTAACAAACACATGCTTCAGCACTCATACACAATTAATAACTGCAAAAAATGCAGATCTAATATTTATACTAAACGCATAATAATGCAAGGTTCTTAGCGCACAATTGGATCAAATTTGTGTGAGCCCATCCGCTACGCCAAGGCGAACCTTCAAGGATGAGTACACAGCTTTACAGCTCTTTTTGGGGTAAAAAGCCACCACATGAATGGGGAAGCTTGGTACCTAGCTATATACTATCACTGAACCACCTGGGAGAGACTGGATAGCCTAAAGACAGGTGTTTGTAGAGCTAGGGACTAAGGATGAGCGAGTATACTCGCTAAAGCACTACTCGTCCGAGTAATGTGCTTTAGACGAGTATCTCTCTGCTCGTCCATAAAGATTCGGGGACCGCTGCGGCTGACAGGTGAGTCGCGGCGGGGAGCAGGGGAGAGCGGGCGGGAGAGAGGGACAGAGAGATCTCCCCTCCGTTCCTCCCCGCTCTCCCCCGCAGCTCCCCGAATCTTTAAGGACGAGCAGAGAGATACTCGTCTAAAGCACATTACTCGGACGAGTAGTGCTTTAGCGAGTATACTCGCTCATCCTTACTAGGGACCAATCTATTAAAGTCCGCCTTGGCGTGGTGGATGAGCTCACACGGATTTGATCAAATGGTACGCTAAAAACCTTGCACTTTTATGCGGTTAGTATAAATAAGTTCTGCATTTTCTTGCAGTTATTACATGTGTACGAGTGTTGAAGCATGTGTTTGTTACTGAAGAGGTTTTTAAATAATATATTTCTAAACTCAACAATTCATATACACTTAAAGGGGAGTTACATGTTAAAGGGAACCTGTCAGGACCTCTCAACGGGTTAAAGCACAGAGCAGCAGAACAATTCAGTAAAGATCTTTACAAATCATATTTTGTAATGTTGCTTGCAGCCGGCATACCTGGAAAAACATACTATTAAAACTTAAAGGGGTTGTCCCGCGCCGAAATGGGTTTTTTTTTTTTTTCAACCCCACCCCCGTTCGGCACGAGACAACCCCGATGCAGGGGTTAAAAAAGAACACCGGACAGCGCTTACCTGAATCCCCGCGCTCCGGTGACTTCTTATTTACCCGGTGAAGATGGCCGCCGGCATCTTCTCCCTCGGTGGACCGCAGGGCTTCTGTGCGGTCCATTGCCGATTCCAGCCTCCTGATTGGCTGGAATCGGCACGTGACGGGGCGGAGCTACACGGAGCCCCATTGAGAAAGCAGAAGACCCGGACTGCGCAAGCGCGTCTAATTTGGCCATTAGACGGCGAAAATTAGACGGCAACCATGGAGACGAGGACGCCAGCAACGGAGCAGGTAAGTGAAAAACTTTTGATAACTTCTGTATGGCTCATAATTAATGCACAATGTACATTACAAAGTGCATTATTATGGCCATACAGAAGTGTATAGACCCACTTGCTGCCGCGGGACAACCCCTTTAATGTGCTGTATGTAAATCGGGTCGGAGCAGTCTGGTCGCTGGGCCTGGATGTCTCCGTTTCCAACACTTCAATGAGTCATCCGGACCCTTCCTGTCTGAGCAACATTTGAAGATCTGATTTGTAAAGATCTCTACTTTTATTGGTCTATAACTTTGGGTGGTTTAACCTGTTTACAATAACTGACAGGTTCCCTTTAATTTAAAATTGAACCTCATTAGTATTACTGCCTTTGGGGGACTATTTTGTTAAATACTGTCTCCTGATCTGCCTTCCTGGACCAAATAATTGTCCTTGTGGTCGGTAATAGAGTTGAGTGAACATACTCTGCTGAGCTAGATGCTCGTTCGAGTATTAGCGTACTCGATGGTGCTCGTTACTCGAACTAGCATCAAGCCCTGTTCGACCCCGTCCCAATTTTTTGCTCCTCCCCGCTGTGACGCAGCGCACGTCAATGGCAAATTTTTTGTCTGGCGGGGGGGGGGGGGGGGGGGGGGGGAGAGAGCGAAAGAGAGGAAAAATTTAAAAGAAGCTCAGCACCCGGCGTCCCACATACAAAAATGCTCGAGTCTCCCATTGTAGTCAATGGGGTTCGTTACTCGAGTAGAGCTCTCGAATTTTACGAAAAGCTCGACTCGAATAACGCGGACTCGAGCATTTGGGTGCTCGCTCATCTCTAATCGGTAAGGATGAAAACGGAGTTGCAGAAGACCAGTCTGGAAGCCCATTTCCAGAAAACGCTCTTCTATGTGGAGAATGCTTTTTGGAAAACTGCTCCAATATTTTGGAAGTTCTTTAACCAAGGCAATTTTGGACATAAAGTCTGACATCCTACGATACAAAAACAGTAACTTAAGAAGAGTACTCACTTGCAGCTTGTCTTTGCCTATTTTAACTGGCTTTCCTTCTTCAACTGCAAGGCTTTCAAGATTCTGCACCGTTGGAAGTTTTTGATGACTTTCCAAATAGATACGAATGTTAATATCAACGTCCAGAGTGATTGCGTTGATTTTTACTGTAATGTTGACTTTGTCTACAAGATGATTGCCGTCATTATGCTTGTAAACCACATGGCCATTCTTGAGATCTTGGAGGGTAAAGGATTCCTTTATCAAGTTCTGTATGTAAATCTTTCCATGTTTTGGTGGAGATGAAATGTAATAGAGAACATCGCTGTCACTTTCAACATACATATTGGTAGCAATGCTAAAGTTGGTGGTTGTCAATGTGTTTCCTTTGCCTTTTTGCACCAACAATCCCGTGTTGTTAATTATTTTTATGTATGGCTCGGAGGCGCTCACTTCTAGAAGTGAAGATGTGTAATGTTTTCCATCTGTTACAAACAAAACAAAGCGACCATAGTCTGCTCCATGATGTACATAGAGCACGCGGTTATTTTTCAAATCCTGCTGAGAAAACTGGTAGAGCTTCTTTGAAGTATCATCAGATGCTACAAGATCTCCATTGGGAATACCTCTCCTGGTGTAGAGTAATTGCCCGTCATCGAAATCCATGTCAGGGTCATGGTAACACAAGTCATCCAAAGTTAACAACTTCTTACCATTCCGTACCACATGAAATAACTTGTCAACTACACGGACAGGCTTCTCATCGTTCTTCAGTTCTATGGATATACTAAAAGTAAATTCTGCCTCCAGGGGTGTTGTATCCAAATCAACGATGTCCGGCTCCACAGGTAGAGAAGATGCAAGAACGACAAAGGCATCAGACACAGTTTCGGAGTTATCGTGAACATACATAAGACGTTCACTCAAAATATCTTGGCTAGAAAAAGTGGTTATGTTATCATAGTTTACAAGAGAATCTGAAAAATGTATTAGCTTTAGCTTTCCATGGAGAGGACTTTTCAAAACCTTGAAGAAAAAAGTTCTATTACTTAAGGTTTGGACAAAGAGATCGTTTTTCGTGATAAGCCTTGTTTCACCCTCAGCTAATGACATACCTTTGTTAGTCATAATGATGCTGTTCAAGTCTGCTTTAATGTTAATGTTGAAAGTAAACGGACCGGATTGTGCATACTTTGTGAAGAGTGTAAACTCGAAGGAATCTTGGGAATCTTCCCGTGGTGGTTTGCTTAATACATACTCAAGATTTCCTTCCATTATATCCATTTGGCTGAACATGTCGTCTTTGCCTAAAATGTTATTTCTGTTCATAATCGATCCTTTGCTGGGCAATGACTGTATCTTGTAATAGATTAATAGGTCATCCATGTTGAGTCCCTCCACTGCAGCTTGTAGGTGATCATAACCAACTGTAGCCTTTTTGGCATTCTCAATGTTCAAAGGAAGATTTTTAATCAATACATATGTAAGCCATTGGACTTTAATTGGGAAGAGAAATTCTGCACTGGAATGGTTTGCTATGTTGACTTTAAATTTGAAGCTGTCCATTACATTGGTTTCTTGAATTCCCTTAAAGCTATTAAGGTATCGGATCCGGTCTCGTTCAAGAGATCGTTGGGTAAATGATGCCACCGATTTCCATTCATTTGTAGAACTTTTTCTCTGGATATGACCATACTTTGGCAGCTCCGTAATATCATACCTTATTTCCACGTCCTGATTCACTGCATTTGTTTCAACTGTTAAGTTCCTGGTGTTAAGGAAAGCACTAGAGCCTTGTATTACTTCAATGCCTGTGTTGTTTGCAATTTTATATTCAACAGGAACAGCCAAAATTCTCAACACAACAGTGTTGCTCACTTTATCACCATCAGTAACCCTCAGTACAAGTCTTGTGTTCTTCACACCACCGTGAACATAAAAAATATTCCCTTCGAGTAATTCCGAATAAGGAAAGGTAGCAAGAGCTTTATCTGGATCTTTCACATTTTCTACATATCCAGCATCTACATTAAGGTTGCCAAGTATTACCAGATGTAGATTTTGTGGTTCTGTGTCTACATCTGAAATTTTTATCAGATTTCCAGTTAACCGTTTCTTGGAGTTTTCAAGTAATATGAATAAATTTCCTTCTGGTAGAGACAGTTCTGGCGCATCGTTAGATGGTGTCACAGTGATATTCAATATATGAAGTTCTTCTCCCTTCAGATACGAGGGCAACTCATTCTTGCTAGTTGCAGTAACTGAAAAGCTAAAGTAATCACTTGTTCCCTCTGAGCCATCATGAACGTAACTAATTCGACCATGCCACAGATCGAGCATAGTAAATATTCCCTTGTCTGGTTGTGAAGAAACATCTATTTTCAGTTGTCCATGTGAAGGATACTTGACTACCTTAAATAAAACTTGCGAATGCCGAATACTCATTCTTCTATAATCCAAATTCAATTTGATATGTTTTGACTCTAAGACGGCTTTGCTTCCTTCTGCTACCAACAAATTGTTAAGAACAAGGAAGCTATCTTTTTGATTAGTGCTGGGCACCATAGTAGTAATCACTGAAGCTTTAGGTGCCACAGAGATTACTTGTGAGGTTCTGGGTTGTAATGTTGGAAGAGTGCTCAAAGCAACCTCGGATTTACAACCAGGGGATACATCTTTGGTAGCTAAGGCATTCTTCAATCCAAACTTAACAGAGTTAACCTTTATGTTTTTAATACACCCTTTAAATGATCCTCCTTGGATATGCTTCCCAGAAAGGGATGGTAAGCCTAATCTCCTGACATGGTCTCGCGAAGCATCAGCAATGCCACCTACATACAAATGATTGTGCGTTTTAATATGGAAGTTGAGTAAAGCCATCTCCGTTTTTTCATTTAAAGTCAGGTGAAGGTGCCTTGTGCTTATTGAAAGTTTAATGTAATGCCATTTATTTTCACTAAGAGCACTTGAAGAATCCAAAACTACTACATTTTCACCTTTTCTGATGCTGGCTCTCAAAATCCAGTCTAATATTTCCAGCGAGATGAAATCATCGCCGTTTCCTGAGTGATAGAGCAGCAAGCCTCTTGGAACTGATGCTTGTATTATACATTCCCAGACCGCATCTTCTGTAATGCTCCATTGGGGAAAAGCCAAGAAGGACTTAGAACTGAACAAACTGATGGGGTCATCTTCACTTAAGAAGAACTCATCACTGCATCCAAGGGAAACCTCATGAACACTTTTCTGACCAGGGTTTGGTCTAAGGGAAGAAAGTAATTCATACTCATTGAACACAACATCTTCCAGACAACCTCTGAAATAGTCATGTATTTCTTTTATATATGAAGCTTTCAGGTTTCCAGGTCCCCCCACGTAGAGGCCATGTTCGACATGAAGTTTATTTGCCCCACCAGGATTTATAACACTAGATTTAACACTTGTATCAACCATGAGAATCACTGCTGTGTTTTGATGGTCTAATCTAACCAAGTGCCATTCCATGTCATCTAAGCGAGGTCCTTGTTCGAAGTTAAGTACTTGTTCATCTACTCCAAGTCTCAATTTTGCCTACAAGTAAAAAGCAAAATACAATTAATATAATAATTATACTAAAGATAAGACAGAAATATGCTAACTGATGTAAGAGACTAGGTGCGACCAGGAGGCCTTAGAGGATGAAACCCACTTCCTGCTGTGATGCCCCAGATACTCAGCAATGAGAGACCGTCACTTCAGAAAACTCTCTAACCTTCACCCAGACTTTTCCTCCAGCAGGGAGTGGAGTTTCTCTTCCTCCTCCATGAAGCTAGAACAAGACACAGCAGCCATAGCAGCACAATATGTGAAGGTCTACCATAAACAGAGGCGCGTAATATGCCATGGACTCCAATACCCCCTACATGATACACCATGGACCTCTATACCCCAACCCCAGATATGCCCTTACCCCAAAATCCCCAGCACTGATCTGCCACTCCTACTTTCCTATTCCTATTTTCTAATCGCTTTTGCAGTACTGAGGTCTTTTTACTCCTACCAATAGAGTTTCTATGAATCTTGAAACTTGACTATGTTTGCTCTTGGGAGACTAAAGGCCCATTAACACGCAAAGATGATCACTCAAAATTCCTTCAAAAGATAGGGAGAATGACAGTTTGAGCAATCATTTTGCATTAGCACTTTGCACTAATGCTTATTAGCAGCTTATGACCTTCATTTGCATGTAAATGAGCCTCTGGAGTTGTATGCGGAGAACAGGTGGTCTGTTCTCTGCATACAGTTCCTTTGTTCGGCCATGGGGGCTGCCTGCTGAATACAATGTAATCAGCGCTCCCTGTGGAGAACACAACATGCGATCCCTGCTATCAACTCTCCGGCTGAAAGATGGATTTTACACTCAATGAATATCACTCAAATGATGGCTTTTGAGCGATAATCGTTGCGTGTAATTGGGGCTTAATACATAGAATAGAGATTATTTAGAGGTAATTAAGTTTATTTAGGTAGAGTCATAACTCAAACTCACAGTCATTTAGATATAATTGTGCTTACAAGAGACTGCCCTACCTCCTAAATGTAAGCACGTCAAAAACACTTGCCTACGTATGACATTTTTCACACAATGATACTATTCATATTTCAGTTGATACTTTAAAAAGAGACAAGATGTAAGAGAGGATAACTGAGCTCAGTTTTGGTATTAACTGGTTAGAAGGGGCAAAGAGAACCACTCTCAGCCTGAGCAGAGTACCTCCCAGGCCTTTTTCCCCAAAATCTATATTTCTTATTCTCTAGTCCAGGGCTTCTCAGTCTTTTTCTACTGAGGTCTCAACAGTAAGAACATGGTGATGCATGGACATTACCATAGTTTAACAACAACTGGGCGGGTGGTGCCCAACCTAGCTGTTTGACAAGCAAAATTTAGCCTAAGGGGCTGAAAAGGGGAAGATAAGATGTATTGCTCAAGGAAAACACACCGTATTTCTTATTTATTTTTAACATTTGCATTAAAATTGACCACAGAAGACTACCAAGAAATCACAATAAGAGTGGCTGGGGTGTCTCATTTTTTTTCAATGGTTCCTTTTTTCAGCCATGAAAATTGTTGATGTTTTTAGATACAGGAAATTTAACAAAACGCCTTTCCCTCCCCCCCTATTTGTATTAGGTTATCCATTGTCCTGGAGCAGTTTATTAATTGTAATCACCTGTTTCTAGAATAAACACAAACGTGTCCAAGAAAAGAGCTGTAATAGATCACCTCCTTATTGTTCTATCCCTGGTCAGTGGCAATGAAGCATATCCAAGCAATCTATCCAACCTGCCCACATATTTTCAATTTAGTGAGAGTCCCTCGTTTCAACTGTATCCCTTTTGCAAATATAACAAGACAATTACTTTTATTAATGAATTCATGTAGAGAGGTGGTTGTTCAACCAGCCAGTATTGTGCAATGAGCCTATGTGCTATATACCACATACGTGGTCACAGCTAATTTAAGGCCTCATGTCCACGGGGAAAATCAGGCCCGCCACGGATTCTTCATGGAGAATCCTTAGCGGGTCCCTCCTGCCCCGCGGACATGAGGCCTAAAAAGAAGAATAAACTCACCTGCTCCGGACAATGCGGTTCTTCCCTTCTTCGCGGCCGGATCTTCTTTCTTCGGCCTGGCGGATGTGCTTGGCACGTCGGCAGCGTGCCGCGCGCATGCTCCGGGCCGAAGAAAGAAGATCCGGCCGCGAAGAAGGGAAGAACCGCATCGTCCGGAGCAGGTGAGTTTTAATTCTGGTACGGGTCTCCTGCGGATCCGGACGGCTTCCATAGGCTTCAATAGAAACCTGCGAGAGCCATCCCTGCAGGAGACCCGCACTAAAATGGAGAATGTCCGGATTTTTTCCCGCACCCGGATTTGCGCCTGACGGGAAAAATGACATCCGCAGGTATTTAACTACCTGCGGGTATCCAATGCATCCCTATGGGGCGCGGATCCGCGTGCAGGAAAAACACTGCGGATTTTAACCCCGTGGACATGAGGCTATATAGTTCCCATCGTTAATTTCTTTAATGTAAATCTGTTGACCTAAAAATCCTGTTGAAACGGCAGATATCATACTTTAGAGCAGGAGAAGCTGAGCGGATTGATGTACAGTCAAACCTCTAGTTTCGTAGGTAATCCGTCCAAAGGCAATCGGCCAAACTTGAAACCAATGAAACTCGAGGCAATTATTTCCATAGGAATCAATGTAAATCCAATTAATTCATTCTAGACGTTCCAAAAACACACCAAACCCCACTTAATAGAGAATAAATATGGTTTTAATACTAAAAACAATAATAAATGAATCTAAAAGACTACTGTAAAGGATAAATGAACATTCAACATGTTATCAAACATGTAAGGCCGCCTGCAGACGGGTGGAAATCCCGCAGCGGGATTTCCCGCGGGATTTCAGCTGCTCAAAGCCTGCATAGGATTGCGTTAACATGCTCTTTCATGTGCCGGCAGCCGGCACATGAAAGAGCCGGGGCCGCCAGGCACGGGTGAGTACGCGCTCATCCCTGCAGGCGCTCGGGTCGGGTCCCGCGGCGAGAATTCTCGCCGCCGGATCCGACCCGCTCGTCTGCAGGCGGCCTTACTGTGTGTTATCTGTGCTCTTATATGGGACTGCAGGTCACATCTACTACATCATCTGTCCTCAGCGTTATCACTGTGTTATCTGTGGTGTTACATAGGACTGCAGGTGACATCATTATCTGTCCTCAGCGGTATCACTGTGTGTTATCTGTGGTGTTACATAGGACTGCAGGTGACATCATTATCTGTCCTCAGTGTTATCACTGTGTGTTATCTGTGTTGTTACATAGGACTGCAGGTGACATTATCTGTCCTCAGCGTTATCACTGCGTGTTATCTGTGGTGTTACATAGAACTGGAGGTGACATTATTATCTGTCCTCAGAGGTATCACTGTGTGTTATCTGTGGTGTTACATAGGACTGCTGGTGACATCCCTGTGTTATCTTTCCTAAGTTATCACTGTGTTACCTGGGTAAACATGGCCACTTACAATATATTACAGTACTATTTTACTAGCACCCCCAGCGATGCTGGAGAAGGGTGGGGAGCGTTTCAGGATCAGGTGGAGGAGACGCTGATCAGGAGATCACGTGGGCTAGCAGCGAAACCAGAAGCTGCCAGCAAAACTAAAGGCGAAATTCTGGCTTGAAAAATCTGCAAAACTGGAAACTGGCGAAACTAGAAGACAACGAAACTAGAGGTTTGACTATCTGATTTTATGGGGAAAGATTCAGTAGAACTCCTGCTCTATAACATGATGCCAGCAGTTTGGACAGCATTTTTGAGCTGACATTCCCTTTAAAGGAGGGACTTTTTGTTACAAATATTGTCAGAACCTATAGACAGAGACTGATGTTTTATTGTATTCCACACGGGTGCTGGATTATCAATGGTAACCAACAGGTGGTCATTACAGAATTTACACTATCATGAATGCTCAACTCAAATTTTGAATATGGACCCTTAAACAGGTTTGTCCAGTTATAAACTATCAATGGCGTATTCTTGGGATAAGTGATCAATACTAGATACTGTAGGTAGAGATCCGTCACTAGAGACTCCTGATGATCAGCTGTTCTCTAGGCTGGCTGGTGTGCTAGTGCACTGAGCTGATTTCTGCAGGTAGCAGACAGCTCCATTCTCACTGTAGTGACCCAACTTGGTATTGCAGGCCATGGTCCCATTGAAATGAATGGCATCTTCGGAACGAAAGTGCAGTTGGAACCTGACCTGTCTGCTTCCTGCAGAAATCAGCTCAGTGCAAGAGCGCAGCCAGCGTTGTGAACAAGCTAATTGTCGAGAGTGCTGGAGGACAGACCCCTACAGATCTATTATTGATTACCTATCCTGAGGATAGACCAGCAACAACTGGACAACCCCTTTAGTAATTTAGATGAGACCCATAGTGACTACGCTGCTTATCAAAGGATATTTAGAAGAACTAGGAGATGGCATCACTAATCTGCTGTACATATCACCTGTACATGTCCGGACCGCAACTCCACCAAGCAATAATCATGTTTCCCAGCAGCCAGAAAGAGTAATCCATTTGATTTACTGGTTCGGAAACGTAACTGAAGTGATGACTTGGAGAACGATTCCCCTTTCTTCAGTTCCACGTAACTTTCACCAAAGAAAGAAGCTGCAAAAAGAGGAAAATTCAGTAAAATTAAGAAAGTTTAGAAATAAATAAAATTTGGAATAGCATATTATAGCGATTTAAAGAGGAATCGTTACAGTGAGCGTCCGACAACTATTTTGTTTGGTCCAACAGTCTGTTCTGATTAGTTTCTTACTATGTCCTTTTAGTGGTCGGAGTTCTGGGTTTCCGACACAGAGCTTCAAATCTCCCATACACAAGCAGACTCAGCTGATCGGTGGGGATTCAGCGGGGTGGACTGACTTACCACCTATTCATAGGATAGGTAATACAAGTCTGATCGGTGGGGATCTCTCTATTTATCTTCGATGGGACTTCCGGAGATAACCCACGATTTGTATGGTATTTCAGGACCTGCAGGGGTCTCAACGGTGAGACACCCCACTGATAAACCTTTTATCACCTATCTGTAGTACCTTCTGTGACACAATGATCTCATGGGTTTTCTTTGCTATGAAGATTTTAAAATTATGCAAAAAAAAAAATCCCAAAAAAACCCTTTCAATTGGCTTTAAATACAAAAAAAGTAATATACTTGCTTTTTACATTCCGTCAGGGAGATATTTCTTACACAGACAAATGGGAAAGTTGTGAAGGGTATATCACCGTGGACGTTGTGTTGCCATGGAGCTCTACCTTCACAAAAACGTCTTTTTGCAATAGTTGCTCCTCTGCAATGGAAAATCAACAGCGGCAAAAAAAAACAAAAAAAAACTCACAGCAAATGATGCAGTTTTTGATGTGGATTTCATTATGGAAATCCTGCGGTCTTGCATAGCAAAGGGCGAAACCTACAGTAAAAATCCACAAGTCAACTCTGTAGACGTTTCCTGCACCGCGTGATGAGATTTGATAGAGTATCATCTACATGACTTCTACTGTGGATGTGGAAGCTCCACACGGGAAATCCTCAGAATTTACATAGCCTTATTCCCTCCCCCTAGTGTGGAGCTTCACAGACACTTCTAAAGAAGAAGAAGCCGTATGAAGCTCTACGTAGCATGTCATCATCCAGTATCGGGGGCATACGGAGGAGGAATATGGGGCCTTGCACACCTCCATGGCAGTCCTATTACAGCGCCATACAGAACTGTAATCTGGCCACGGGGCCGTATACACTTCTATCAGAGGAGACTGACACTGCTGCATGGTCTGGCACCGAACGGGTTACAGATCCCCGGGGCGGGTGGAAGACTACAGACGGTTCTCCTGTGTATTTTCGGAGGGTGAAGCAATCTCAGCTGTTGGTCTTTAAAGTGGCCCATGACATCTGCTTCCTAATCCCCGTCACTCCCCACAGATTACAAGCCAGAGAAATGTAGATGACAGAGGAGACACAATCGCTGCAGGGCGACAGTCAACGCACAGACTCTACGGAGGCATTACACGGGAATTATTACACAGGCGTATATACAACATGCAGGGCAACACAGGGGTGGAATCATATATATTTGTATATATATAATATATATCCTAGGCCTCTCTCACACTGATGTAATGAGCTCACACATGAGCAAGTACTCAATGACGTGTACTTGCTGCATGCGGACAATCTCCATACACTATCTTGGCATGTATGTGCGTGTAATATGCGCCAAGATAGTCTATGCATTATAGTGCTTTTTTTTGCAAGCGCAGTTCTCGCTCTATTTGAGAGGCGCTGTAAAAATGTATCCGACATTTAGGCCTCATGTCCACGGGCAAATTAGGATTTTAAATCCGCAGCGGATCACCCGCATGCGGATCCGCATCCCATAGGGATGCATTGACCACCCGCGGGTAGATAAATACCCGCGGACGGTCAATAAAAGTGAATCTAAAAAAAATGGAGCATGAAAAAAACGTGACATGCTCCATTTTCGTGCGGGTCTCCCGCAGGCTTCTATTGAAGCCTATGGAAGCCGTCCGGATCCGCGGGAGACCTAAAATAAGAATAAACTTACCCGCAGCGGACCGGGCATGTCTTCTCTTCTTCACGACTGGATCTTCTTGCATCGGCCCGGCGGATGTGCCCGGCACACGCGCGCAGAAAGCTGCCGGCGTGCCGAGTACATCTGCCGGCTGAAGAAAGAAGATCCGGCCGTGAAGAAGAGAAGACATGCCCGGTCCGCTGCGGGTAAGTTTATTCTTATTTTCAGCGCTCATGTCCGCGGGGCAGGAGGGACCCGCTACGGATTCTCCATGGAGAATCCGTAGCGGGCCTGATTTTCCCCGTGGACATGAGGCCTTATGTTGCGTATTACACATGCAAAAACTGCGCGCGTAACAGGCAGTGACCATATAATCGTGTGTGTGTGAGGCCCTAGCCTGATGTGGTGCGGTTAGTTATCAAAACTACTCGGCCCTTTTTAACATTTTGACATGGCAGTCAATCTGAAACGTATGGCTGTATGTTACCACATGCTTAATGTATACGTTTTATCAGGAGGAAAAAAAAAGTGTTGAACTACAAAACTTTATTAGAAAAAAGTTTACAGTAAAAAACTGTCCGCAGCGAGGCCGCACGGAAATTTCATGAGATTTCCACAACAGAAAGACCGCTTCAAAACCTGCACCCCTTCACGCGGGTTTGAAGCTGGCTCTTCCGCTGCGGAAATATCTCCCCATAGAGAGAAGAGAGTTCACAGCGGAAATGGCGAAACAATTCACATGTCGCGGATCCTAATTCCGTGCCGCATGTCTGTTCCTGCACGGCTTGTCTGCAGCATGTGAGATTTTTGCAAGTCCTGTCCACTTTGCTGCTCAGTCTCAGGTTTAAAAATGCAGGCGGAATTTCGGTGTGCACTTTCCGCGGCAGTTCCGCCCTGTGTGAACGCAGCCTAAGGCTTCTCTCACGCAAGTGCCTTTTTACAGCATTTAGCGTGCGCTTATAACACATCATTTCAATGGGTCTAATCAATGGGGGTTATCGCAGAAAGATAGGGCATGCTGCGATTTTTTTTTCATGCAGCATCGCAGGAGTGAAAACATCGCAAATGAGAAAGAAACCATTAAATTCATTGGTTACGTAATCATGCAGCGTTAAAAAAAAACAAATACGTCAGATTTCCTCCCCAGTTGAAGGCGCCCTCACACAAGCGTGATATGGGCGCATTATTTGTGCCTGTATTTTATGGACGACTGTTGCTACTGACCGGACCGCATCGCACCGCAGGGGTCTAGAACAACAGCGACCTTATTTTCAGGATTTGCCATGATTGCATGTGATCTAAACAATCCTCCCCGAGTTAAACTGTTGGACCGTAATATCACACGGCGTTCTACGGCCTCCCCCACGCAGACGTTTTTGTACTGCGTTCAGCGCTGCGCTAAACGATGCACAATGCTTCCGTTCATTTCAATGGGGCCGTTCACACAAGTGTCAAAACATAATGTCTCCAACGCTGCGCTTTGACAGCGATGTGTTCTATCTTTGGCCGCTTTCAGCCCTGCGTCGCCCATTGAAATAAATGCCTGTGATTGGTGCATCCAATTGCGGTCTGTCACGCTAATGCCTTGTTGACATCTGCCATACATGTAAGGCGTGTATGACCAGGGGTAGCGTGTAAACACTGCGTGTAGGTACGTGCGAGAAAAAGATCGCAGCATGCTCTATTTCACCGTGTATCACACAGCGAGAGCCCTATTCTTTTGTATGGTCAGCGTATGCAACAGTTTCCATACACAATACATTGAATATGGGTGATAGTACATATGTCATGTGACAGAGCAAGGAATAAAAAAAAAAAAAAAAGAGAGAGAAAAGTCACACTTTGCATGACCGTATGAGAAACGCTGTCATGTGCGGCGCACTCGCTGCCATACATGGCGATAGCCGACTCTCCGCCGGCTCACACAATCTGGTAAGACTTTCTGTAACAGCATTTTACACATACGGTCGTGTGAATGAGCCCTTGAGCTATACCTGTGGGGGAACTTAAAATAATTCCTGCAGAAATACAATAAACTGCAATACTGAAGTATTACAGTATAATGTATAAGTGATCAAACAATTATAAGTTCAAGTCCCCTATGAGGACGTATAAAAAAGTAAAGAGTGAAAAAAAGTTATTATGAAAAATAAGAAACATTAAATAATTTGAACCCCCTTTTCCCATTTTTAAAACAAAACAAAACAAAAAAATCTAAACAAAAACATAAATTGGTATGACCACATCCATAAAACTCTGATCTATTAAAATAATGCACTATGTATCCGACACGGTGAACACCATCAGAAAAAAAAACAGATCCCCAGAATTGTGCTTTTTTTCGGCCCCCTATCTAACAAGATGCAATTTTATAAAAACAATCAAAAAGTCACGAGTACCCCAAAACGCTACCACGAGGAACCACAAAAAAGAATTGAAGGGAAATTAAAAAAAAAAAGTTATGGTGTCAGAAGATGGAGAGAGTATTGTTTTTGTAATAAAAGATTTCCTAAAAAGTAGTACAAAAAAAATAATAAAATGTATATAAATTGGGCCTGGCAGTGATCGCACTCAGGGTTGTCAGCGGTCTAGAAATTCCTGGATGGTCTGTCAAAAAACCCAGATGTGTCCGTGATTTTTTTGAGGCGGCTGGCACTTGAGCAGGTTATTATGTCTAATTATCACCATTTTCCCGCTCGCAGTAAATGCTGGTAATCGTATCCGTATCTGACCTACAGACACGTATCATGGTTGTCCGTGTCCGGAAAAAAAATGCGCGCTGTCCATGATTTTTGCGTAAGTTGTTCAAAAAAAAATAAATAAATAGAACAATTCCCACTGGACTCCCTGATGGCGCCGCCTCACATTATAACACGTGACATTCCCCCGCACCGTCTGCGCCATAAAAACAAGACCCTTCAAAACGGACTAAATTGTTGTTTTTTTCCCCATTTCACCCCACTTAGAAATGTTTTAATGTTTTTCAGTACATTACATGGCGCTAGTGAAAAGTACAACTTGTGCTGCAAAGAAACAAACAACACAAATTCCCGAGACAACTTCTGGGAAGGAGAAACAAAAAAGTTGTGATTTTTTTTTAAAGTGTGGAGAAGAAAACAAAAGTTAAAAAAAAAAAAAAAAAACGACAAAAGAAAATTTACCTGCCCTCAAGGGGTTAAGCAGTAATCCCATACAATGACCGCTGGCAGTCAGTCTGTGACAGCAAGCAGAGATCTAGGAGGTGGAGCAGAAGTAGCAGAACTTCTCCCCGTGGAATCATTAACCCTTACAAACCGGAAATCCCTGCAGCGCTCAGAAAGTCCTGTTAACCCCTGCGGGCCCCGCCGCCTCTTACCTGGCGCGCTACGGGCCCAGGAGGTGCAGCACAGCACGGCGCCGAGGAGCAGCACTGCCCGCCTGACCCCCATCCTGCCTACGGGAGCTCATGGAGTCGGTGGCCGGACCCTCGGAGTGAGCACGCAGGCGGCGGCGGGCTGACGTCAGGAGGGGCTGAGCTGTGTGAGGAGGGGGCACGGGCCGGTAGGGGGCGCAGCTCAGGTGCCCGCAATCCGCAGAGCCCGGAGGTGCCGGCAGGTTCCTGCACAGTTCTGCGTGCAAAGTTCTATTTTTCTGCATACTTCTACTCCAAAGTTCCCCATAGACATCAGCAGGGGGCGCGCAAATACAGGTGCAAAGTGTAGGGAGGTGCGAGGTGCGCTGCGGACGGCGCAGGAAAAAGGACGCACCTGGGACTCATTCGATCAGTGCGTCTTTGTTCGTGCGCGCAAATGAACGTGCTCTGCAGGCGGAAAAAGTACCGTAAATTACACCGAAGCGTGCACAAAAAAGCATTGTCCGTTCCACAAAGAAACCCTACGGTGCTCGGTTTACACTTCCGCCCGTGTGAAGCCGGCCTTGAGGCCCTTTTAGTCTGGCCTATTTTATCGTTTGAGCGAGTGAATGACGTCCTCGCCCGCTCCGCACGTGCGTCATTGGCTCTTCCGGACTAGAAACCATTTAGTCTTTCACATTCGCTGTGTTAGGCGATTCACATCCGCGCTGTATGCGGCATTTTTTTCTTCCGGCTAAATGCTGGGCAGCCGAGCAGAAAGCGAACACCATTATAATCAATGGGGTCAGTTTGGCGCTGTTTGATTCCATCCTACGAGGAAGCTGTCCGGCCGCGGGGATTCCCTTTTCCTGCTGCCTGAAGAGAGCAGAAAAGCGGAACTCCCAACACAGGTGAGAAACCACCCTAAAGTCCCATTTACACGGAACTAATGTACGGCAAACGATGCCCGACACTCGTCCCCGCACATACTCGCTCCTGTGCTGCTGAATGGGAGCTAGTATCGCTGGCTCACAGCGGGGCGGCTGCAAGAGATTTCTCTCCTTGCTCCCCCACCCCTCTCCATTGACTTACCAACATAGCGGCTGATCAGTACTGAACGGCTGCTATTTACACTGAACGATGATCATTAAAGGGGTTGTCTCGCTGCAGCAAGTGGGGTTATACACTTCTGTATGGCCATATTAATGCACTTTGTAATATACATCGTGCATTAATTATGAGCCATACAGAAGTTATTCACTTACCTGCTCCGTTGCTAGCGTCCTCGTCTCCATGGTTCCGTCTAAATTCGCTGGCAGCTTGCTTTTTTAGACGCGCTTGCGCAGTCCGGTCTTCTCCTTTCAGCACGAGCCGCTTCAGTGTGCTCGCCGCTACAGCTCTTCTGCGCATGCGCAGACGAGCTGTCACTGCTCGGGAGAGTGCTGGAGCGGCCATTCTGTACCATCCTCTGTTAGAGGAAGGTGCAGAGCCGCCCAGCCCAGCAGAGAAGCCGCCCAGCCGTCCAGGTAAGTGATGGGCCGGGGGAACTGTCGCTGGGCCGGGGGAACTGTCGCTGGGCCGGGGGAACTGTCGCTGGGCCGGGGGAACTGTCGCTGGGCCGGGGGGAGGGGGGCTGTTGCTGGGCCGGGGCTGTCGCTAGGCCGGGGGGGGGAGCTGTCGCTGGGCCGGGGGGGCTGCGCCGGTTACCTGCTGCCTGGCGGTGGGTGACTGTGTGCCGTGGTCGGCCGTGTTGAATCCAGGTTGTCCGGTCGGCGGCTGCGGGGCGTCTGGTTGTCAGGGAGACACAGCTGGTAGCGTCTCGGGAGCGCGCACGTCGGGCTACAGCAAGCGAAGGGAAAAGAGCTGGCGGCCATCTTGGGAAAATTTTTATAAGTTGCTGAAACGCTGGAACTGTAAGTAGAAACCAGCTAGAAAAGTCATTTACAGGGGGGCTTAGTAATGTTTGCTTAATTAGGGGGACTGGGCAAAAAAAAAAATTCACTGCTTCCTCGAGACATCTCCTTTAAGCTTATCGTCCATCGTTTATGCTGCATACACGAAGGACGATAAGCTGATTGCTTATCATTCAATGTAAATAGCAGCCGTTCAGTACTGAACCGCCACTATGTTGTTAAGTCAATGGAGAGGAGCGAGGACAGAAATCTGCAGCCGCCCTGCTGTGAGCCAGCGATACTCGCTCCTGTGCACATAATATGCTGTACAATAGAAGGTGCTTCATTCTCCTATTACGCTCGTATTATACGCAGGTCTGAGGGGGTCAATCAAACTCAATGTACTTTTCATTGACTAAATTCACCGTGTATTAGGAGCGCGCATATTGTGCGCGTAATACGAAATGAAATTATGTTCGTATGAGCCTGCCCTTAGTGATTAAGAGGGACTGAACGAGCGCTATGTAAGCCAAGCAATAAGGGCTACTTCAGACAAGCGTATGCGCAAATGCGCACATTTCAGTGCAACGTGTTTGTGCTATGAACAAGATAGATTAGCATTCTAATGTACATTTTGTGTTATTTAGCCTAATAAGGTCCAGGTGTGTTTTTTAATTTCATGGAATTGCACAGCGTATTACATATTTGCGTGCCCCCCTCCCCCGCCCATAGCCTGTTCTATTTTCTGCACGTGCAGAGAATACGGAAATGTGAATGATGCCAACGATGATTTTTATGCCTGCATAAAATGAACGATGAGCAAAAAGCGAACGATTATCGATGGTCGTTCGGTCCCTGGCTCGCTTGTTTGAACGATTTTTTTAACGATAATCGTTCCATCTATACGAGGGGGTGCTGATAAGTCTTTGGCTTTGTGTTCTTTTTTTGCTTTATGGTAACGAATGTTACATCACATGAAAGCCTTATGTGTCTAATATAGGTTTGCAAAATTTTGTGTTTGTAGCTTATGGCAACAGTGATCTCGGCACGTGGGAAAACAAAATGGCGGAGTCTAAGGCGATATTTACAGCAAATGAGAGCAGAGGAATGATAAAATTCTTGTTTCTGCAAGGAAAGTCTGCGAAAGATATTCCTGGTGATATGTCGCAGATATTGGCGGATCAATGCCCTTCATATTCTACAGTTAAGAACTGGGTTGCCAAATTTAAAACGGGCCACTTCAGCCCCAATGATGAGGAACGTCCCGGACGACTGAGAGAGGTTGTTGTTCCGGAGATCGTCGATGCTGTGCACAACCTCATTCTGGAGAATCGGCCAATTTCAGCTAAAGGAATAGCAGACATCATGGGGATTTCTCGTGAACGTGTTTGTGTCATCATCCATGAACATTTGAACATGAAGAAGCTATCTGCACAGTGGGTCCCCAAATGTCTGACAACAGATCAGAAAAGCATGGAGTGAAAACTTCCCGGTCCATTTGTCAGCGTTTTCAGGCTGATAAGAACTTCCTGGATCGGCTGGTCACTATGGATGAGACCTGTGTTTATTTGTATGACCCTGAAACGAAGGAGCAGTCAGGAGTGGAGGCACAGGGGTTGTCCTTGCCCAAAGAAGTTCAGGGTGCAAAAATCAGCCACTAAGGTAATGGCGTCTGTGTTCTGGGATAAGGAGGCCGTGCTGCTAGTGGACTACCTTCAAAATGGTTCCACCATCAATACAAGGTATTACATTGAAATTTTGGACCAACTGAAGGCAGTTCTGAAGGCCAAAAGTCGCAGCAAGCTGTCCAAAGGAATCTTGTTCCTGCAAGACAACGCCTCCGCTCACAATGCACAAGCGACCACGGCAAAACTGGTGGAGCTAGACTTCCAGCTGGTTGACCACCCACCTTATTCACCAGATCTAGCTCCCCCCGACTATCATCTGTTTCCAAACCTGAAGAAACACCTCAAGGGGACCAAATGTCACACCATTTCTGATGCCATGGCTGCGACGGATGACTGGTTTGAGGCACAACCGAAATCCTTTTCGCAAGGCTTACAGAACTTGGAATACCGATGTAAGAAGTGTGTTGGCATCAGTGGAGAGGATGTGGAATAAATGTAAAGTTTCATCTTCCTATCTCGTTTCTTTCTGGGTAAAGCCAGAGACTTATCAGCAGCCCCTCGTAAGGCCGCCTGCAGACGAGCGGGTCGGATCCGGCGGCGAGAATTCTCGCCGCGGGACCTGAACCGAGCGCCTGCAGAGACGAGCGCGTACTCACCCGCACCCGGCGGCCCCGGCTCTTTCATGTGCCGGCTACCGGGCAGCCGGCGCATGCGCAGACCGGAGTAGGCGGCCGGGTGAGTGACGTATCTGTGCGAGGCTCTGCGAGCCCTGCACAAAAATAGGACATGCCGCGGTTTGTTTGCCGCGCGGCCAAACCGCGACCGTCTGCATAGGAGTGCGTATTGTAATGCACTCCTACGCAGGCTTTGAGCGGCGGAAATCCCGCCGCGGGATTTCCGCCTGTGGGCAGGCGGCCTAAAGCAGGTCTGTGGGGACTACAAAACCCAGCATGTCACTGACAGATACATAGAAATTAAAGACTTTGCACCTACTGTAACGGCATATCTGCTCAGTTGGGCTCAATTTCTGGGACCCCCAACTAATAGTCCTTTTAGACCTGTGCTAACGACCACTGATGGACCCTGAGCATGTCAGTCAGCGCTTGTTGCCTCCGTGGACACGGACATATTATCTAACACAATCATTTGGTTCTCATACTATGAATGATCAGCTGTACCTCTCCACGTTTTTGGTCCTTTCAGGCTACTTATCGTGTCCCACTGTCCCTCCGAATGTTGGTTTGCCTGACAACCGGGCCATGTGAAGGGACCAACAATCAGCCGATGAGCGAGCAAACACGGGTTTATTGGCTGACAGACTTGTTTATACAAGCATATAAGTTGCTCGCTAATGGCGGCACATCTCGCCGTGTGAACAGCCGGCCTACAGGAATGATCGTTTTTTACTAGTGATCGCTCGTCCCCATTAGCTGATTCTCAGCCCATGTGGAAGAAGATGAAATGATCACCAACTGAGATGCGTGTCGACTGGCGCTCTTTTCGTCAGTCCTTTTTTACAACGAATGATTAGCGTTCATAAAGTGGTTTGTGCGAAACTGAAGGATCTTCGTTCAGCGTGAACACGGCCAACAATTAAACGAGGATTCGTTCGCTTATTGTCCGTTCATTTTACGCAGGTTTAAAAATCCTTGTTCGGTCATCTGTAATGCGTTATGTGTAAAAAGCGATCGTTCAGCCGTTCCCGTTCACGCGGATTTAGCTCTGCCTTTTTGAAGCGCAAATGTGATTTTCCACTTTGGAATTCCACACGCGGATTTTGCCCATTGACAGGGTTGAATCAGTGCCCGGATCCGCGCCATAAATCACGTCAGAAAGACAAATTTTGGTGCGATTTTTAGGCGCAAGAGTTTAAGCGCAGTTACACAGGTATTGGTTTACTATACTTTTTATGTGCGCAAATCGTTTACCCGCCTGCAATACCACACACAATCATACTCCCTTACGTTGTGTTCTCACGGGCGAGTGCGATTGAGGTCAGTAAAGAACTTCTCTGCTTTGCACTTCCTGTTTTTTTCCCATGTCCTCATAGCAACCTGCATTAATAATGCATCACACTTGCATGAAAATTTGCATGGCATGTGATGCGTATTTCATGTTTCCATAGAAAATAATGGTCAATTCTTGACGAAGTATCACACAAACATAGGATATTCAGCAATTTTTCTAACTCAAACTAGTGGCTTTGTACATCTCGCAACACACAAAACTTCCTAGTGTGAAACTAGCTTCAAAGGACCATCATACAGGGAGATGTGCAGCTGAGCAGCGGGGATTTTTATGCCTACTAAGGTGACTAAAGTCCTGATTTCCGCGGGATCCCAGTGAGACAGCAATTTGTCCCGCTTTTGGGACGTCGGGTTACTATTCTAGTGATTACCAGCCAGTGTGCCACAGATCCCCGGCCAATAATCACTATGCAGTGCCGCGGGCCAGATGCACACACTGCCGGCAATGTGCACATCCGGAATCTTCCTCCCCTCACCTCTCCTCTTTAGTTCCGCACTAGAGGAGAGGAGAAGCGAGGAGGCGCTGCTGTGGGTGCACACACTTCCGCCGGCAGCACTGAGAGGAGCAGCGGCGTTGTAAAGACCAGGAGGAGGGTAAGTATATGGATATTAGGGGAGTGCAATGCTATTGGGGCTACTGTGCCCCAATAGCATTGCGCTCCCCTAATATCCATATACTTGCTACTGGGGTCACTTATATTCCTGGGGCTAATGTCGGGGGGTCACTATTATTGCTGGGGATACTGTGGGGGTCATTATTAATAGGGCTACTGGGGGGACACTATTACTACTGGACCACTGTCGGGGTCACTATTATTGCTGGGGCTGGTATAGGGAAGTGATAATATTGGGGCTACTGTGGGGATTGCTATTATTGCTGGGGCTGCTGTAGGGGTCACTTACTACTGGACCACTGTTGGGGTCACTATTATTGCTGGGGCTGGTATAGGGGGTGCTAATACTACTTTGGCCACGATGGAGGTCACTATTATTGTTGGGGCTGGTATAGGGGGCACTATTACTACTGAAGCCACTCTGCACGTGGCAGTGGACCTCAAGCTGACTTAGGGTATGTTCACACGTGGTGGAAATGTTGTGGAATGTCCGCAGCGGAAATATCTGCAGCAAATTCCACATGTAATAAAACAGTCAAAATCTGTACCATTGGTGCAGATATCCGCAGTTGATTTCATGATATGCTGCGCTCCCCTTCACCTCCTCCGAAGGCTTCCTACTGTCAGCGCTCCCCAGCTTCTGGTTCCCAGCGGCCTGGTCGGGTGATTTTGGTCAGATGAGACCACTACAGACTGCTGGGAACCGGAAGGCGGGGAGCGCTGACAGCGGGAAGCTTATGGAGGAGGTGAGGTGAAGCGACATATAGTATGACATCAGCTGTGGGTACACTGATGATTGCCAGTCAAACTCCGCAGCAATGATACGTATTTTAACTGTTTTTTGGATGCAGAAATGCCGTGGAATTTGCTCCCTGTATTTTTTTGAACCGATCCTGTACTTTTTATAACGACGGATGTAAAATCATAGGTTGTGATAAGCCCCGTCCCTGACCACACCCCTTTGTCCCACTTTGACCCTGGGAAAATCTGCTCACCTTCTGCCTACATAAATTAGTGGATCTGAGGACGATGAGCATTTGCTCGTTCTTTAGCTGATCATTGGTCCTTCACACAGCCCGATTATTGTGTGTGCAGGCGTTCGCAGGAACTCTCAGGATTGATAATCAGCTCATTTAAAAAGGCTACAATTCTTCTCTTACACGGGCGACAGCGATATCACTGTGATAAAATTGTGGCGATATCGCACCTGCATTCCTGTGATTTTTTTTTTTTTTTTTGATATGCGACATGGCTGCGTTTTCCTGTGATTTTGCTGCAATGTTTTCATGAGGAAGAGAATAGAACAATTTTTTAATGTTAAAGTCGTATCGCGATTTCGTGCGATGCAAGAAAAACAAAGGCTCGATATGGAAACATGAGCTACAAAACATCGTAAATCGTGGCAATATAAAGCATTTTTTTTTCTCGCAATGTAGCTGCAGGGAAAACATCACTCGTGTGAAGAAACCTATAGGAAAGCATGGGCTTCAAATACATGGGATCTGTAGTGCTGTCGCATCACAAGAAAATCGTGTGAAAGCGGTCTAAGAATGAAGGAGCCAATCCTAAAATAGTGTTGTAGGGAATTGCACAACAGTTGGACTGGATGCAATTCACAATACGGCCCCCAATCAGGAGTGTCGCTGTTTCCAAAGAAATAAGCCCCATATGATGTCGGCAATTGGACCAATACAGTCAAACCTCTAGTTTTGTTGGTTTCGGACGGATTACCAATCAGCCAAACTTGAAACCAATGAAACTCCAGGCAATTATTTCCATAGGAATCAATGTAAATCAAATTAATTGGTTCTAGACATTCCAAAAACACACCAAACCATATTTATTAGAGAATAAATATGGTTTTTAATACCAAAAACAATAATAAATGAATATAAAAGACTACTGTAAAGAATAAATGAACATTTAACATGTGTCACAGCACTTGAACTGTTAAGTTTCAGAATGCAATATGTGTATGTATTTCTTATCTGGTTGGACTATAGACCCTTATATAGAAGACTAAAACCGATGCTTTGTAGTGTCGGTAACAAGGATTAAAAGATAAATAGAAGTCAATAGGAAAAATATCAGTACTAAATTGTGTTAACATAAAGGCATAAATAGTTAACAGAAATAGTGCATAATGCAATAATAATTCCCTGGCTGCAGTTATTTTCTTGTCTAGACGAACCTTAAGAGCTTTGAGACTGTTTTGTAGATGTCAATACGCCTTATGATCAATAATGTTTGTAACCTGTGTAATAGTAACCTTTGTATGATAACGCCCTCTTTCTTTCAGTATAAAAACTGGCAATGTCTTCATTTACACAGAATTCCCTGAGGGTTCTCATGAGATTTGTCTTGATATAACACAGAGTGCTTTCATGTTATTAATGGATATTGCTAGCAATCGTCTCAACACGGACTTCCATATCTATCAATTTGGCACCTGATAACGAGGTCATCAGATTGGTACCGGTGTGGTCCGATAACACGTTATTGAACATGTTACTGTGTGTTATCTGTGCTATTACATAGGACTGCAGTTCACATCCACTACATCAGCTGTCCTCAGCGTTATCACTGTGTGTTCTCTGTGGTGTTACTTAGGACTGCAGGTGACATCATTATCTGTCCTCAGTGTTATCACTGTGTTGTCTGTGGTGTTACATAGGACTGCAGGTGACATCACTGCGTTATCTGGGTAAATATAGCCACTTACATTATACTACAGTACTGTTTTACTAGCGCCCCCAGCGACGCTGGAGAAGGGGATTACGTGGGCCGTGTCAGCAGCGAGGCCACGTGAGCCGGTGGCTGCCAATGAAACTAAAAGCAGCCAGTGAAACTAGAGGCAAAATTCTGGCCTGAAAAATCTGTGAAACTAGAAATCGGCTAAACTAGAAGACAACAAAACTAGAGGTTTGATTGTATAATATTGATTACATATCTAAACAGTACGCCACCAACCGCAATGACTGTAAGACCCACGTAACACGACCGAGGCTTACAGGGGTTATAAAAAGAAAAAGCTGGGATTTTTGCGTGATGCCAGTTGGGCAGCAAGTGACCGCTGCAGCCACTGGTTCCACAATAGACGCTTTAATATTTTGGAAGTGACTGACATCAGAAGGTCCATGCAGTTGTAACAGTTCTCACGATCTTAATTAGCGTATTTCATGCCATTTACACGGGTGGCTGCTTCATATCAATAGAAAAATGCACCAAAGCGATGAAAACTATCGATTGGCAGAAATCCTCGGAATGACTAAAAATGATTAAATTAGGCCAGCTGTCTTCTTGCCCCAGTGTTGTACGCAGCGTAACCCCCCCCCCCTTTTTTTTTCCAGCTGACATAGAAGTCTACCGGAAAAGATAGGTAACCCCTATCTTTTGACGCAGCGTATAAAATTGGCAAAACGGTCAAGCATTTGCTATTTTTCCCAGCGCAATTTTTTTACGTGCCCAAAAATCGTTCATCTGAATGAATATATTGGAATCCAGTGCTTCATGTGGTCATGATTTTTGGACGATTGTTTTTACGCGGCTAAATGCAAGTGTAAATACAGTCATGTGAATAAGGCCTGAGGGCTCTTTCCCACGAGTGCATTTTGGACGGCTGTTTTCACGGCCGGCCGATATGCGCTGTGATCTGATGCATCGGATTCCAATCCATCAGATCACATGGGTGTATTTCTGAGATGTAAAAAAGGCCCGGCCAAGCCAATATAGCGCCGGGCGTTTTACGTTGGGCCCAAAAGATAGTCCTGGAACTATCTTTTGGCCCGGAATACGTCGGACGCTGCATGAGCTCCCCTGGGAGCCCATGGCAGCGGCCGTAGGTTCTCCTGGCCCCTGCAGGCTCACCTCTCGTTCCTCCCCGCTCATTCTGTGCAATGGGAGGAGCTGGACAGGGGTCGAGCTAAGCGCCGGTCTGCCCCGCCTCCTCCCATTGATGGCTATGGACGTGGGGTGTGGGCGGAGCTAAGCGCCCACCCTCTCTCCATAGCCATCAACAGGAGGAGGCGGGGCGGACCTGCGCTTAGCCCAGCCCCATCCCGCCCCCTCCCATTGCACAGAACGAACTGGGAGGAACGAGAGGTAAGCCTGCGATGGGGAGGGAGGGGAAACGGGCGATTACCGGGTGAGCTTGACGCATTTGCGCCAGGCTCACCAGGCCATCTGAATGGGCACACAAACGTTTGATTTCTGCGCCCGTTCAACAGATTTTTCTCGCTCAACGTGAAAACGGTGGCCGATATGCGCTCGTGGGAATAAAGCCTAAGGGCTCATGTCCACGGGCAAAATAAGAATTAAAATCCGCAGCGGATTTTAGCTCTTCTCCTGCCCGCGGATCCGCATCCCATAGGGATGCATTGACCACCCGCGGGTAGATAAATACCCGCGGATCGTCAATAAAAGTGATTTTTAAAAAAATGGAGCATGAAAAAATCTGGACCATGCTCCATTTTCATGCGGGTCTCCCGCGGGGACGGCTCCCGCGGGCTTCTATTGAAGCCTATGGAAGCCGTCCGGATCCGCGGGAGACCTAAAATAGGAATTTACTCACATGCTCCGTTTCTTCTCTTCGCGGCGGCGCCATCTTCTCTCCGTTGCGGCCGGATCTTTTTTCTTCGGGACGGCGCATGCGCGGGGCACGTCACCGACGTCATCATGCGCATCCGCCGAGCCGAAGAAAGAAGATCCGGCCGCGACGCAGAGAAGATGACGCCGCGGCGAAGAGAAGAAACGGAGCGGATGGGTGGTGAGTTTATTCTCATTTATTCTTATTTTCAGCGCTCATGTCCACGGGGCAGGAGGGACCCGCTCCGGATTCTACATGGAGAATCCGGAGCGGGCCTGATTTTCCCCGTGGACATGAGGCCTTAGGCTGTATTTACACTGGCAAGTTTCCCATGCAAGTTTAGTTGTGTTGCAAGATGCACAAAACTCACACTGAGATGGATCACATTGTTTTCAAAGAGTCTATTCACGAGAGGGGTATCGTTTCTTCTTAAGGAGAGCACCTAGAAGGTGAGTGAGAAGACTTATAAGGCTATCCACGCTCCTCTGGGAAATATGCAAATACAAGACGGAACAATACCTCTGCAGCGCCACCTATTGGATGGCAGCATTCCTGCAAGTCGATATCAGACTCTTTAAGCAAGTCTTGTAACAATGACTGGGAATTGTAAGCCAAAGCCAAAATACCATACATAGACAGCTGTTTGGGTGGTTTTGCCCCTCATCAGGGTGCGGTTGATGCTGTGAGATAGAAAAATCACAGCATGTTGTATTTTTCTGCGATTTGGCAGAAAACTCCCCCATTATTCCAGACCACACTTGCATGTACACCACACTCGCTTTGCATTTTTAAAAATTTCCTATTGAAAAAACATGCAATTTTCTCACTCATGAAAATTGCAAATTTGGCAGACTAGTGCTCGAACGTGGCGTTTCTAATGCCGCGATTTTTGAGTGCTGTCTGCATTAGTTTCACGCGTTTTAGCGCTTGGTAACACACTTCATCACCCATCACAATGATGGGGTGCGTAAAAAAAAAACACTAACATGTGTTCAAAAATGCTGCTGTTTAGTGGGGGGGGGGGGGGGAGTGAAACAGTTGAGTATATAGTTTTTCTTTTTTTACTAGCAGAAAAGGGGTGACGTAACTGTTTCTGACCAGTTTTGCTGGATCTGTGAGAATCAGTGTCGGGGTCTCCCTCAGCCTACCAGCGAGCAGACAGCCGGGGCCCCCTGAATAACAGATATCGCGGGGCCTAAAGCCTGGGCACTGAATACTACAATAAATGTGCTTTTAGACGGAGCTTTCATCGTTCAAAAAGTCTTTCAGACGAGCAAAAGTGAACGATGAGTGTTCTAGTTAAGAGCCAACGATCAAACGGTACTATTGTACCTTGATGCCACCGGAAGCTTGGGGTTTGACAGGAGGTATGCCCCTCTCACACCCCCAGCCCCCGATAGGGTCAATAACTGAATGTCCTAGAAGGTGCTACAGTGGCGTCGCTCCCTGTGTGTTACCCAGCGTTGTGCTCCACCGCAGTTACCCAAGCTTCCCGCCTGTCCCCCAGGCCCGGCGCTGTGCCCTGCCTGGTGTCCGCGGCAGGTGCCTATCACTCAGTCACCCTGCGGTGCTGCATCCCTGCTGTCATGCAGTCTGTGGGGGGACGCATGTAATGGAGTGTCCCGCACCGCTGACGGCTCCCTGCTGTTCTCTTGCAGTGTGCAGCCAGCGTCTGTCAGTGAGTGTCACGCCGCCACTGTGCCCTCTCTGCTGCCGACAGCGCTCTGAAACATACATGTGGGGGGGTGGGGGGCTTGTGCTGCACCGCCAGCAAAGCCGCTTCACGGCACCGTGGCCTCCGTCCTGCCAACCCCGCTCTGCACTGAAAAACAGAGAGGGCTGCCAGCTTCTGGGATGCTGACTGGGAAGGCCCTTTCAGGTCTGTCAATGCACGCCTGCAGCGAGGGCTGCTGATGGGACGCTATGGAGCAGCAGGATTAGCTTTGTGGGCTGCCAGGACCTGCAGCTGAGGCAGCTCATCAGCCAATCAGCTACAGGGGGCCTCAACCCCTGTCAATCTTGTCTCCACCAGGACCTCCTAGTGGCATCAAGATACAATAATATATCAAACTACAATTATTCACTTTTCATTCGTTGTTCATGTTATGCAGCCATCGTTGGCTTGTTCATTCCCTCTCATTTCCTTATACAGCGAATGTGAAAAACTGAACGATTCTGAATGATTTCTCATTTGAATGAGCCAACGATGCATTTGTCTGTCTAAATAGGCTGCATGAGTGAGCGAGCTAGTAATGACGTCACTGGTTCAAACGAGACCCTAATAATCAGCCCTGGATAAGTGGCTGCTAGACTCCTCTTGGTGCCGTTTATCTGTTTGCAAAGCAAAACGATTGTGCATGTTAAAATCCAATCTGTCCTCCGATTGTGACCCCGATTCTCCGCCAGGTGGGGACCACAGACATGAGATAGTCTTGCATGTATCTAATATTTGTGTGGACTGTAATATACATGCATCTTGATTTTTAACCAATTCCTCCATTTATAAGTGATTTTTATAGGAAGTAGCAGGGGAGATGAATAGCCGTGTCCTCTGAATGTGTGTCATCAGCCTGTAGCACACTGATCATCCACAAGGGGGAGTAAGAGCGCCCACATAGTACAGTTATATTTTAGATTTCCCATGTTTACATGCAATCAATCGGCCTGGGAGTGAGTTTATTTATAAAGCTGGGCTTGACAAAATCCATTTAACCAATAACTCCTATTCGTCTGCTTTACTATGTGCAAGTATCTCACTAAATTTGGAAGAACACCTGCACTCCCAGCAGAGCAGGCAATTGTCCAGCAACAGCGACTGGCAGTCACCACTAGGGGGAGCCTACTGCATATATATGTAAATTGCTTCTACTAACTTCAATAGAATCTATCATTTAAATCGCTGGCTGTCTGCAGCGCTGCTCTGGCACTGCTGCAGCATTACTGAGGGCACACTGGTGGTGGGATGAGGTAAGGGTTGGCTCATAGATGATGGGTGCCAGTTACAGTGAAACTGCTATGCTCTGGTCTAGACAAGCCGCTCACATGCACCTCACTCATAGGACATGTGTCAATTACATACCTGCCCATCGCGAATACGGCATACAGTGTAGAGTCGTTATCATGACTTACAGCGTTATAATGCATAGTTGTGTAGTAATCATAATGGGGTTATCATTAAAGGGGTTGTTTCGCGAAAGCAAGTGGGGTTATACACTTCTGTATGGCCATATTAATGCACTTCTGATTGGCTGGAATCGGCACACGTGACGGGGCGGAGCTACGCAATGCTGCGTAGAAGGGGGCGGAGCCAGGACGCCGCTGCTGCCAAGCCGAAGGCAGAAGACCCTTCTGCGCAAGCGCGTCTAATCGGGCGATTAGACGCTGAAGTTAGACGGAGCCATGGAGACGGGGATGCCAGCGCAGGGAAGGTAAGTGAATAACTTCTGTATGGCTCATATTTAATGCACGATGTATATTACAAAGTGCATTAATATGGCCATACAGAAGTGCTGAACCCCACTTGCTTTCGCGAGACAACCCCTTTAACCCCTTACTGTCACTGCTTTCTTTTTTTTTTTTTCATTTTTGGTTTTTCCTCATGACTTGCCGAGTATTGCGGTGCAATTGGCCGCGTATGGCGACGGGTGATATGCTGTCATGTACAGAACACCTGTTTTTTTTCGTTTGTTTATATTACCCAATGTAATTGCGTATGGGTGGATGTATATACGCACCCATAGAGAACAATGGCCTCTATCTTGCAAGTGGAAAAATAGAACATGCTATGTTCTTTTTTGCGCTTGAGTATTACACAATTATGAAACGCTGATGTGACCGAAACAGCGTAATCCAATGTAGTTGCCTGCGAGTTACCGCATATCACACAGGAATACTGCACCGCTTAATACGCGGTAATCATACGCCCATGTAAGCCCAGCCTGATCCGCAAGGGGGGCTCCCTCCTCTTCGGGCCCCCTTGTGGTTACATTAGTGATAGATCTGCTAATGCATCAGTTTAATCTCTTAAAGAGTATTTTGATCGTAAATCAGTGATTTTGCGCATGTTGTGATTTAGCTGCCATAACTTTTATTTTCTCGGGCTACCAAAATAGTTTTTACAATCTGCTTCAGTTTTCGTCTGTTAGAGAGCTGTGCAGCCCACCTGCTAGATTCAAGTAGCTTTAAACCCGCACTGTACATTTACAAAACCGTGGTTTTTACAGCCCAGAGCTATGCCTCCTACATGTATGGCATGTGGTCATAATAAGGTTAGAAGAGCTGCTCGTATGAATTAGGGTGGTTTTACATGGGAGGAAAAATTATCCTTAAAATAGTCACTCAATAGAGCAAATGTAAATGATGGTTCTGTGTAAACATGGCTACCAACTGGGGGACAAGTGAGAATCTTAAGCAACCGGACCGCGCTCCAGAGAAAAAAGTATTTTTTGGAAATATGAGTGTGCAAAGGGAACAGTAAAATTACCTGGACTTACCTGATGTGGAGAGTCCGTCAATAGACAGACCCCCACACCGTACATCCGAGTGTGCCTTCGAAGGATGCCTTTTGTGTCACCAAATCCCTGAGTGTACTCCACAGGTGCAGAGAGAATCAAAGGAGAGCCCAGGTTATGGCATACCTCGGTCGTAAAGTTCACATAAAGTGAAACAAAGTGAAAATAATTCCTGCACTCCAGGTGACTAAGAGGAAAAATAAGGCTGCCTGTCCATGAGCGTTATTGCATTGTGTTCCCTTCGGCCGCATAGCGTTGCTATGGAAAGCGCAGCCCCCCTGTCCACGAGCAGAGAATCATAGCGATTCTCCACTGGCGGCCGGCAAGTCGCAGCATGCTGCAAATTGCCACGATTCTCCGTGGTGAGCCTATCTGTCAGATAGGCTCACCGGGGAGATCCTTCTGCTGTCTCCTGCTCCTCGGCGACGGCTCCTGCGGCGGAGATCCGCCGCAGAATACCGCAACGCCCATGGACAGGCAGCCTAAGATAGCGCAGCCAAAAAACTTGTTTACTTGAGTGTGGAGACTGCTAGGGGTTAGCAAGTTTCCTCCATGTCCAGGTTAGTGTATAGAAAGGAAATTGTCACATTCGCCCTGAACGCAAGATGCACCATGTCCAACACAAATCCTCATCTCCTCGGACGGATCGGATTCCGCATGCAGATTTTCACAGCAGGAGACCTGCGAAACCATTTGCGGGAGATCACCGATGTACACGGATACACTGCGGATTATCATTGCGGAACAAAATCCGCAACCCTACCTCCAAGCCTTTCCCCCACCTCCCTAATTGATTTTAACTTTCAAATCCGCAGAGCATCCGCACCCGTTGACTTCTATTGAGCCTGTCTGAAAATCAAATTTGCATGCTTAAATTCGGTTGCGAATGCCAATGCTTCCCTATGGGCACTTTGAATTGCGGATCTTCCACGCAGGTGACCCGTGCGAATTCCGCAAATCAAATCCGCCTGTGGACATGAGGCCTAACTTCTAGGAAAGAACAGCTCTGCCTAAAAGCAAAGTTAGCCCCTCGACAAAGGCGGCCCCACGTCTCGTGCCTTGGCCACTGACACTAGCACCTAAAAGACAGAAAACACAGCAGAATTTCAAAAAACATGACCTCACTCTACCAAGAATGAGAGAATACTCAGCAACAACCACCCAAAAGCGGCCATATAATAATGACCAAGGTAATGCAATAGGACAGGCAAAGTTCCACGAACACCAGGGTAAAACTAATGTAGGACACAAGGGAACAAAATCAATGACAGCAGAACCACTTAAGGGAATACAGACAAACAACCCAAGTAACACCTAAAATAATGTCAAACCACGGAGACACAAACATTAACTTATAGGACAAGCTGGAATAGTGCAGCCAGTCCATGCGTGGAGACCCCCTAAACAACCCCTCTTCATGACCCTATCGCGGACCACAGACCATGACAGAGTTTAGCGGCACATGAAGATATTGCCAAAAACTAGAGATGAGCGAGTATACTCGCTAAAGGCAATTGCTCGAGCGAGCATTGCCTTTAGCGAGTACCTGCCCGCTCGAGACTGAAGGTTCGGGTGCCGGTGGCGGGCAGGGAGCTGCGGGTGGGGAGCGGGGAGGAACGGAGGGGAGATCTCTCCCTCCCGCACCCTCCTGCTGACAGCCGCTACTTACCGCTCCCCCCCGAACCTTCAGTCTCGAGCGGGCAGGTACTCGCTAAAGGCAATGCTCGCTCGAGCAATTGCCTTTAGCGAGTATACTCGCTCATCTCTATCAAAAACCCTTAAGAACCGGTAACGAACATACACATAGACACCTTTCTGTGAGGGATACTGCACTGCTACGCGTTTCGAAGGTCTGCCTGTGCCTCCTTTATTAAGCAGGACACTATTCCAACCTGATGAACAACAACTCTTCTTCTAAGGGCCTCAGAAATCTCCTTTGTTCATTCCATTATACACTTCCACAAACATGCTGCAAATATGACCATTCATTAGTCGCTAGTCACTTTGTTTCATCTCACCTTAAAATTTGCTGGTTGATTATTATCTGGTGTAAACAGGCAATTCTTTGTCTTTCAACAACTAGCCAATAACTTTACAGAACCGCAGAATTGACAAAGTCAATTGTTCTGTGTAAAAGCACACAAACAGCAGTTGTTTGTACGCCTTAGTGACTATTTCATGTGGCTGTTCAGACGATAGTTATTCACTGTAAAGCCACCCTTATTCACTTGTATTTAAATGGTTTCTGGGTTTCTCAGAAATGGGGATATGAGACCTGGAGTAGTGATCTTGCCTTTATGCAATCTCATTGAAGTCAACTTCTCACCAGCCTGAAATGGCTGATAACAGGTAACAATATAATAAACTAAACAGCGCAATACATCCACTTACAAAGTATAAAAATCACATTTATTGCTCAACTGCCTGAAATATTTGATGATTCATTTAATCACTTCAGCTAGAAATCCCGTGATTTCTCTGGCACAGAATCCGTTCATTATGCATCATTCTGGGCTCAATAAGAGGGGCTAAGAATAGATATAATTAGTGCATCACATTTCTCGACAAAAATATTTGGAATGCATTTTAATTCTTCTGAGATTCCTCTCTCTTTATATATTATCTGCCTGAGGCTGGGATTCATTTGTGTGAGACGTTATCCCAGTGTCGCTTTATGTAATTAATTCTAGTCTTATAATAGCCTGTTCTAACAGCTAAAACTGATGAGAGAAAATGTACAAAGCAAAAATAAAGTGTTAGTGATGAATTCACCCCCGGACCTGTGACATCTCATGTGACATCGTTCATCGTGTTCTGCAATTTGGAAAAGATATATATATATAGTGGCGACTTGGGGGTTACTCGCTTATAGGATTGGACTGCCATCTATTCACTCAGGATGGTTGGCACCATATGCATAGAGGCTCGGGAGACTTGGATCACTTAAACTTCTGGCTTTCACATACAGAGCAAACATTTTTGTGGAACATACAATTGCAGGGTTCACAACCCGAAGGGTCTCTGTCTTTGTCCTTCACCTGGGGTGTCTAGAGGGTGTCCTCCACTGTCAGACCCCAGGATGGGCCCAGACTGAGCTTCTGATGGCTGCTGCTATAGCCTCTTTTTCTGGCTTGCAGCCAGCTTCTTCCTGAGTGTGGCAGGAACTGACACTTTTATGTTACTTCCTGCCACACCCATAGGTGTTCTCTCTCTCATTTTCTGATACCAGAATGCCTGTCTACGGCCCTCTACAGACCATTCTGTGTACTACCATTCTATAATATAAATTATGGGTTCAGTTCCACCTAAGGACAACATCTATATGGAGTTTAGATGTTCTCCCCATGTTTGCATGGGTTTACACGCTAATAGGGGGATTTAAAAATTGAGAACCCCAATGGGGACAGAACCTATAATATCAAGTGATGTAAAGTGCTAATACATATGTGATATATAAATATGATTATTATTATTATTGTGCGCTTGGTAGCGGAGCCTGTTCTTTACTCAGCGTGTGTTGGCTGCTTCTAACAGCTGACATCTGCCTGCAATGGCTGCAATTAATGTCAGCTCTGATAGTGGCTTTAACCTGTGACCTGTTTTTTTTTTTTTTTTTTTTTAACACCTTTCCATTATAGCCATGGGTAACTTTTTCAGCAGCTTTTCTGTGGGATTGCACCAGATGGGCAGCCTTCACTCCTAATGATCATCAGTGAGCCTTGAGCTCTTATGAACCTGTCGCCAGTTCACTGGTTGCCCCTCCTTGAACCAATTCTGATGGGGACTAACCACTATATACCAGGAACACTCCAAAAGACCTGCTTTTTGGAGATGTTCTGACCCAGTCGTCTAGTCTTCACAATCTCGGTTTTGTTAAAGTCGCTCAGATTCTTCCTGCTTCCAACACATCAACTTTAAAAGCTTACTGCTCACTTGATGCGTAAGGTATCTTTCACAGATGCGGAATATTTTGCAAAATGCATCTAAAGAGGTTGCAAAATTGAATTGCGGAATCCCCGCATGGACGAACTGCAGTTCAATATGCCCATAGACAATTATTGGACATCCGCAGGTAATTAAATACCTGCGGATGTCATTTTATCCCGGCGTGCAGATCACACACGTGGGATAAAAATCGCAGCATGCTCCATTTTCTGCGGATTCCCGCATGGACAGCTTCCATTGAAGTCAATGGAAGCCGTCTAATCCGCAGCAGACCCACAGCTGACACTGCGGATGTGCCGCGGATTCGTGGGAAAGCTGGAGATTTGAAGGAAAAAGCACTGCGCATGCATGCGACACGCTGGTCAGCGTGCCTGCACACTCCACATGTGCACAAGAAAAAGAAGATCCGGACAGGACGGAGAAGATCCGCACTGCATCCGGACAAAATGTCCATGGCTGTGGGTACGAGTGGAATCCGCACATGCCCATGGACATGAGGCCTACGTCTGCTGCTGTGAACTTGTGCTCCGTAATCTGCATTTTGGTGGAGAATTTTCTGTCTTGCAGAAATACTCTGCACGTGTGAAAGGTCTCTAATATAGGAACCATTGTCACAAAGTAATCAATATTATTCACTTCCTTTTTCAGTACTTCTAATATGATCAAATAAAGTGAAATACTCAGCAGCACTGACAACACAATCCTACATGCCTGTTGTGGACCGAATCCAAGTCCCAAAAGTCATAAAGTAGAAAGTAGTCACTGCAGCAGGTAATGGTGCATATTCACACATACATCAGGATGCTTCTTTGTTCCACGTATATCACATAAAGTACGCGTCATTTCGACCCCTCACATGGGTCTTGGTCTATGTCAAGACAAAAACCCATGTAAGGGGTCGAAACGTTGCGTACTTTATGTGATATACGTGGAATAAAGAAGCATCCTAATGCATGTGTGAATTTGCACCATAACCTGCTGACCTGACTACTTTCTATACTTTCTACTTTTTTTTACTTCTAATACAATGGCGGATCTGTGTACCTACAATGCATGTGGAAAGTCTTTAATTTTTTTACAATTTCTCACGTTTTCCCCCATCATTCTGCGCTCCATAATGAAAAAGTAACAACAGAATGTTAGAAATCTTTGTACATTTTCAAAAAAAGAAATAATATTTTGCATTGACATAAGGATTCACACCCTGTGCTCGGTACATAGTTGAAGATCCTTTGGCAGCGATTACAGCCTCCAGTCTTCTTGGGTATGATGCCACTGGGATTGTACACCTGGATTTGGGGATTCTTTTCTGCAGATCCTCTCAAGATCTGTCAGGTTGTATGGGGGTCGTCTGTGGAGCCATTCTCAGGTCTATCCAGAGATGTTTAATTGGGTTCAAGTCAGGGCTCTGGATGGGCCACCCAAGAAGATTCACAGGGTTGTCCCTAAGCCCCTCCTGTGTTGTCTTGGCTGTGTGCTTAGGGTCATTGTCTTCTTGGAAGGTGAAGCTTCTGCCCAGTCTGAGGTCTCATGCCTTCTTCCTGCCCCAGACGCTAAACCCCCACCCCCAGCATGATGCTGCAACCACCATGCTTCACTGTAGGGATGGTATTGGGCAGGTGATGAGCTGTGCCTGGTGTCCTACAGACAGAACACTTAGAATTTAGGCCAAAAAGTTCAATCTTGGTTTCATCACAGCAGAGAATCTTGTTTCTCATAGTCAGAGTCCTTTAGGTGCTTTTTGTCAAACTCCAAGCTGGCTTTCATGTGGCTTTTACTGAGGAGAGACTTCTTTTTGGCCCCTCTGCCATAAAGCCCAGATTAGTGGAGTGCTGCAGTAATGGTTGACCTTCTGGAAGTTTCTTCCATCTGCACACAGCATCTTTAGAGGTCAGCCAAAGTGTCCATTGGGGTCTTGGTCACCACTCTTACCAAAGCCCTTCCCTCCTGACTACTTGCTTTGGTGGGTCAGCCAGCTCTAGGAAGAATCCTGGTTGTTCCAAACGTCTTCCATTTAAGAATTTTGGAGGCCACTGTGTTCAAGGGAACTTTTAGTGAAGCATACATTTTTTTGTAGCCTTCTCCAGATCTGTGCCTCCACACAATCCCATCTCTGAGCTCTACAGGAAGTTCTTTCCTCCTCACGACTTGGTTTTGCCTGATATGCCTTGTGTGTTCTGACAGCTTATATAGACAGGGGTGTGTCTTTTAATATGATGTCCAATCAACTGAATTTATTACAGGTGACTCCAATCAAGTTGTAGAAACATCTCAAAGATGATCAAGAGAAATGGGAGCCCCCAGAGCTAAATTTCAAGTGTCATACCAAAAAGTCTGAATACTTATGTCAATCCAAAATGTTAGTTTTTCATTATTAAAAAAATGTACAAAGGTTTCTAGCATTCTGTTGTCACTTTGTCATTATGGGGTACCGAGTGCAGAATGATGGGGGGAAAACGTTGAATTTTTTAAACATCTGCACAAGGCCTCAACAGAATAAAATGTAAAACAAAAATGAAATAGTCCGAAGACTTTGTATATTATTCTGCATCAGGTAGGGCATGATGAATCACCAACTTATGACTTGGGTGTTATTGACTTCTAAGTGCAAAAATTCAGGAGTCAAATAGTATTTTTGGTCACATTTGTGACCATTTTAGTCAACATCTGGAGTCTTGCAACTGAACACGCAGAATGTGCAACCAAAACTCTGCAACAGATTTGTGGTGTGTGAACTATGGGTACCTATCAGATACTCTTACTTTCTAATAGACCTCATAATCACTGGTTTCCTTAAAAAATACGTTGTACAGTTCAAGGTCTACTCTTACATAATGACATTTTAGGGTGAAATGCAATATGTTGTACTATAACCTGAATTAACCCAACTAAGGTGAACCTGCACATGATAAATATTCTCTCATTGCTGAAAGATATCATAAAATCACTTTATCCAAGGGAAATAAAATGTAGAAATAACTCCCAACTCCCTTTAGTCATTTCATAAATGGCGTATGTGTTTTATCCTGGCGATCTGTGGAGTGCAGCAGTGACACGGCACATAGATCATTGTGTCAGCAGATGTTTGGGCTCCACGTGTTTGACCAGAATATAAATGGTTCTCCAAGAGAGAAAGGTCTGAGGCGGAAGATAAATTGTGCGGGGAATAAATGAACGATAAAAAGACAAAATGTTATGAGATTGTTGTAACAACGGTTGGAAAACTGAAGTCCTGTCTGCATTCCACACTTGTCCATTAATCACTGCTTAGGGTTTTCGGAATTGTTGCTTTAATGCAGAGAAATTATGCGGTAAAAATTGTCCAAGTCGCTGAATCCCTGACGTACAAGGTATTTCTGGCGAGGTCACATTGTGGCCAAAAGCTAAACCTTAGGGCAGAGTCACAGGAGCGTTGGTGCAAATACACTGGCAGTGTATTTGCGTGTGTGCATGAAATGTGCATGCAAAACGCGCTTATGAGGACGAACCCATTTAAATCAATGGGTTCTATTCTCTATACTTATCGAGCCCAAAAAATGGCCATGTGACGTAGCCCTTAAATGGATGTTCCAGCTAGTTTCTATGGAACGCTGGTCAAGCATGTGTGCTGCCACTCTCTAAAACTCTTTTGGTGTTAAGGGTGTCATTTCAGAAAATACCATTGATGCATCCTCAGGATACGTCATCAGTAGTTGATTAGCTGGGGTCCGCCGTTCAAAACCTTGGCAAATCAGCTGATCGGGCAACCCGTTGTTAGCACCACAATAAGCAGGAGTCAGAGCAGTAGCGTAGGGGCCGGAGCTTTTAACTGCAGGTGCAACTCTTGTTCATTTTAATGAGACCTAGAGATGAGCGAACGTACTCGTCCGAGCTTGATGCTCGTTCGAGTATTAGGGTGTTCGAGATGCTCGTTACTCGAGACGAGCACCACGCGATGTTCGAGTTACTTTCACTTTCATCTCTGAGACATTTGCGTGCTTTTCTGGCCAATAGAAAGACAGGGAAGGTATTACAACTTCCTCCTGTGATGTTCCAGCCCTATCCCACCCCCCTGCAGTGAGTGGCTGGGGAGATCAGGTGTCACCTGAGTATTTAAATCTGCCCCGCCCGCGGCTCGCCACAGATGCATTCTGACATAGATCAGGGAAAGTGCTGCTGCTATAGGTAGAGTGTTAGGTGTAATATTAGGCTTCAAGAACCTCAACGGTCCTTCTTAGGGCCACATCTGACCGTGTGTAGTACTGTTGAGGCTGCTTTTAGCAGTGTTGCACATTTCTTTTTTTTTTTTGTATATTGGGCATGCAGAGCATTGCGTCCTCAGTCTGCAGTCATTGTACATAGTATAGGGCCAGTACTGGTGAGGCAGGGACAGTGGGAAAGGTGAAAGAGATATACTGTCTATATAGGCAGTGGGCTTTTTCAAATTTGGGAAAAATACTATATTTGGGCTGCCTGTGACCGTCTTGAGTGTACTGCATGTCTGCTGGGGGTAGTAGTCCTAATTAATACGCAGCTAAGTGTTACAGCAGGCTTGCGCAAAATTGTTTCCTGGCTCTGCGTTGCCCGTTACATCACCTCCGTCATCCCGTCCAGAGGGAAACAGTATACATGTATACGCTGCCTACAGTATCTGTCTGCTGTCTCAGCTCAGCCTTTAAAAAAATAGAAGCAAAATACTTAAGGCCTACTAGTGGCCTTTGGACACTTGACTGCTTCTGCGCTGTGAATTCCACTAGCTCAGTCATACGCACCTACGTCTCACTACAGGCTTGCGCAAAATTCTTTCCTGGCTCTGCTGTGCGTTCCGTAAGCGAAGTCAGCCTCCAACCACAGGCCAATAAGCGGCACATTTAATTACAGCGTTCTGTTTCTGCACTACTGGTAATACACCATGCTGAGGGGTAAAGGTAAGCCTAGAGGACGTGGACGCGGGTGGGGACGCGGAGACCCAAGTCAGGGTGTAGGCACAGGCCGAGCTCCTGATCCAGGTGTATCGCAGCCGACTGCTGCAGGATTAGGAGAGAGGCACGTTTCTGGCGTCTCCAGATTAATCTCGCAATTAATTGGTCCACGCGGTAGACCTTTATTAGAAAATGAGCAGTGTGAGCAGGTCCTGTCCTGGATGGCAGAAAGTGCATCCAGCAATCTATCGACCACCCATAGTTCTACGCCGTCCACTGCTGCAACTCTGAATCCTCTGGCTGCTGCTCCTCCTTCCTCCCAGCCTCCTCACTCCATTACAATGACACATTCTGAGGAGCAGGCAGACTCCCAGGAACTGTTTTCGGGCGCCTGCCCAGAATGGGCAGCAATGGTTCCTCTCCCACCGGAGGAGTTTGTCGTGACCGATGCCCAACCTCTGGAAAGTTCCTGGGGTCCGGGGGATGAGGCTGGGGACTTCCGGCAACTGTCTCAAGAGCTTTCAGTGGGTGAGGAGGACGATGACGATGAGACACAGTTGTCTATCAGTGAGGTAGTAGTAAGGGCAGTAAGTCCGAGGGAGGAGCGCACAGAGGATTCGGAGGAAGAGCCGCTGGACGATGAGGTGACTGACCCCACCTGGTTTGCTAAGCCTACCGAGGACAGGTCTTCAGAGGGGGAGGCAAGTGCAGCAGCAGGGCAGGTTGCAAGAGGCAGTGCGGTGGCCAGGGGTAGAGGCAGGGCCAGACCGAATAATCCACCAACTGTTTCCCAAAGCGCCCCCTCACGCCATGCCACCCTGCAGAGGTGGAGGTGCTCAAAGGTGTGGCAGTTTTTCACTGAGAGTGCAGACGACCGAAGAACTGTGGTGTGCAAGGTTTGTCGCGCCAAGATCAGCCATGGAGCCACCACCACCAGCCTCACCACCACCAGCATGCGCAGACATATGATGGCCAAGCACCCCACAAGGTGGGACGAAGGCCGTTCACCGCCTCCGGTTTGCACCACTGCCTCTCCCCCTGTGCCCCAACCTGCCACTGAGATCCAACCCCCCTCTCAGGACACAGGCACTACCGTCTCCCAGCCTGCACCCACACGCTCACCTCCGCTGTCCTCGGCCCCATCCAGCAATGTCTCTCAGCGCACCATCCAGCTGTCGCTAGCGCAAGTGTTTGAGTGCAAGCGCGACTACGCAGCCACGCACCCGCACGCTCAAGCGTTAAACGTGCACATAGCCAAATTGATCAGCCTGGAGATGCTGCCGTATAGGCTTGTGGAAACGGAGGCTTTCAAAAACATAATGGCGGCGGCGGCCCCGCACTACTCTGTTACCAGTCGCCACTACTTTTCCCGATGTGCCGTCCCAGCCCTGCACGACCACGTCTCCCGCAACATTGTGCGCGCCCTCACCAACGCGGTTACGGCCAAGGTCCACTTAACAACGGACACGTGGACAAGCACAGGCGGGCAGGGCCACTACATCTCCCTGACGGCACATTGGGTGAATTTAGTGGAGGCTGAGACCGAGTCAGAGCCTGGGACCGCTCACGTCCTACCCACCCCCAGAATTGCGGGCCCCAGCTCGGTGCTGGTATCTGCGGCGGTGTATGCTTCCTCCACCAAACCACCCTCCTCCAACGCAACCTCTGTCTCGCAATCAAGATGTGTCAGCAGCAGCACGTCGCCAGCAGTCGGTGTCGCGTGGCATGGCAGCACAGCGGTGGCCAAGCGTCAGCAGGCCGTGCTGAAACTACTCAGCTTAGGAGAGAAGAGGCACACGGCCCACGAACTGCTGCAGGGTCTGACAGAGCAGACCGACCGCTGGCTTTCGCCGCTGAGCCTCCAACCGGGCATGGTCGTGTGTGCCAACGGCCGTAACCTGGTGGCGGCTCTGCAGCTCGGCAGCCTCACGCACCTGCCATGCCTGGCCCACGTCTTTAATTTGGTGGTTCAGCACTTTCTGAGAAGCTACTCATGCTTGTCAGACCTGCTCGGAAAGGTGCGCCGGCTCTGCGCACATTTCCGCAAGTCCAAGACGGACGCTGCCACCCTGCAACATTGGTTTAATCTGCCAGTGCACCGACTGCTGTGCGACGTGCCCACACGGTGGAACTCTACGCTCCACATGTTGGCCAGGCTCTATGAGCAGCGTAGAGCTATAGTGGAATACGAACTCCAACATGGGCGGCGTAGTGGGAGTCAGCCTCCTCAATTCTTTACAGAAGAGTGGGCCTGGTTGGCAGACATCTGCCAGGTCCTTGGAAACTTTGAGGAGTCTACCCAGATGGTGAGCGGGGATGCTGCAATCATTAGCGTCACCATTCCTCTGCTATGCCTCGAGAAGTTCCCGTAAAGGCAGACGCTTTGCGCTCGGAAACGGAGGCAGGGGAAGACAGTATGTCGCTGGATAGTCAGAGCACCCTCATGTCTATATCTCAGCGCGTTGAGGAGGAGGAGGAGGGGGAGGAGCATGAGGAGGAGGGGGAAGAGACAGCTTGGCCCACTGCTGAGGGTACCCATGCTGCTTGCCTGTCATCCTTTCAGTGTGTATGGCCTGAGGGGGAGGAGGATCCTGAAAGTGATCTTCCCAGTGAGGACAGCCATGTGTTGCATACAGGTACCCTGGCACACATGGCTGACTTCATGTTAGGATGCCTTTCTCGTGACCGTCGCGTTACATGCATTCTGGCCACTACGGATTACTGGGTGTACACACTGCTCGACCCACGGTATAAGGAGAAGCTTTCCACTCTCATACCCGAAGAGAAAAGGGGTTCGAGAGTGATGCTATACCACAGCACCCTGGCGGACAAACTGATGGTAAATATTCCAATCGACAGCGCTAGTGGCAGAAGGCGCAGTTCCGAGGGCCAGGTAGCAGGGGAGGCGCGGAGATCAGGCAGCATGTACAGCACAGGCAGGGGAACACTATCTAAGGCCTTTGACAGCTTTATGGCTCCCCAGCAAGACTGTGTCACCACTCCCCAGTCAAGGCTGAGTCGGCGGGAGCACTGTAAAAGGATGGTGAGGGAGTACGTAGCCGATCGCACGACCGTCCTCCGTGACGCCTCTGCCCCCTACAACTACTGGGTGTCGAAGCTGGACACGTGGCCTGAACTCGCGCTGTATGCCCTGGAGGTGCTTGCTTGTCCTGCGGCTAGCGTCTTGTCAGAGAGGGTGTTTAGTGCGGCTGGGGGAATCATCACGGATAAGCGTACCCGCCAGTCAACCGACAGTGCCGACAGGCTTACAATCATAAAGATGAACAAAGCCTGGATTTCCCCAGACTTCTCTTCTCCACCAGCGGACAGCAGCGATACCTAAACAATACGTAGGCTGCACCCGCGGATGGAAGCATCGTTCTCTATCACCATAAAAAACAGGGACCTTTTAGCTTCATCAATCTGTGTATTATATTCATCCTCCTCCTCCTGCTCCTCCTCCTGAAACCTCACGTAATCATGCCGAATGGGCAATTTTTCTTAGGCCCACAAGGCTCAGTCATATGACTTTTGTAAACAATGTTTATACGTTTCAATTCTCAATTCAATAAAGCGTTGAAATTTGCACCTGAACCAATTTTTATTTTTACTGGGCTGCCTACAGGGCTAGTTACAAATTAAGCCACATTAACCAAAGCGATTAATGGGTTTCACCTGCCCTCTTGGTTGGGCATGGGCAATTTTTCTGAAGTACATTTGCACTGTTGGTACACCAATTTTTTTGGGCCCTCACCTACATTGTAATCCTAGTAATTTTTAGCCCACCTGCATTAAAGCTGACGTTACCTCAGCTGTGCTGGGCACTGCAATGGGATATATTTATGTACCGCCGGTGGGTTCCAGGGAGCCACCCATGCTGTGGTTCCACAGGGACTTCACATTAGGGATTTGTACCTGCCAGTGTCTATGTATTAAAAACCCCGGTCAGACTGGGGCATGCAGTGTGGGCCGAAGCCCACCTGCATTAAGCCTGACGTTACCTCAGCTGTGATGGGCACTGCAATGGGATATATTTATGTACCGCCGGTGGCTTCCTGGGACCCACCCATGCTGTCGGTCCACACGGAGTTGTAACTGCATGTGTCCACTTCTAAAGAACCCCAGTCTGACTGGGCCATGCAGTGTGGGCCGAAGCCCACCTGCATTAAACCTGACGTTACCTCAGCTGTGATGGGCAATGCAATGGGATTTATTTATGTACCGCCGGTGGGTTACAGGGAGCCACCCATGCTGTGGGTCCACAGGGACTTCACATTAGGGATTTGTACCTACCAGTGTCTATGTATTAAAAACCCCGGTCAGACTGGGGCATGCAGTGTGGGCCGAAGATCACCTGCATTAAAGCTGATGTTACCTCAGCTGTGATGGGCAATGCAATGGGATTTATTTATGTACAGCCGGTGGGTTCCAGGGAGCCACCCATGCTGTGGGTGCACACAGAATTCCCATTGCGGAGTTGTACCTGCCTGTGACTATTTATAAAA